>NC_135437.1:2409770-2449770 GCF_051991255.1 Vanacampus margaritifer
ATGGCTCAGTGAGTCAAGTATCCCTTTAAATAAAATACATGGTGAAAATTACATTTAAAAAACAAACAAACAAAATAATTCAACTTAAGGTGACCGGTCTGAAAGCTGCGTGTTTTACCATTATGCTGAACGTCAGCTGTACCAGTCACCATAAGGATCTTGTAAGGATTCCATTTTCTAGTATTGCACCGCCAGATGACGTTTTCTAAATTCTCCAACTATCTCGCTAAAGTAAGAGGCTAGCACTACCATGAAACTTACGTGATAACTATATCCCCCCCCCAAAAAAAACACACACACATTTTGAAATCAGCCACTGCACCAACCGGATACAATGATCTCAGCCTTGTCAATATTTTGAAGCAGATGTATTGACTTTACTGTATAACTGTTTTCATAGGCCATGGTGACATTTCTCTTAATAACTTGCTGAAAAGTGGTTGCTGCTCAACTGCAAAGCTCCAACAAGACGGAAGTGTACGCTTGTAAACCTCTGATCATTCTTCCCGATTTCCAGACAGAAAAAAAGATCCAAACAGACGTAAAAAAGAGGGTGAAATTGTAAATTTCTTTAACACATTTATTTTGTCAATATCCTGAAGCCGAGGGAACAGACGGAAGCATCACGAAACTTGCTAGTGGACTTATAGCAAAACTAATGGAGTGATGGAAAATAATATTAACTTGACAGAATTTATTTTCCAGTTTCCATTTTCACTTTTTAAATATACAAACGATTGTGTTGGCTTTATATATTATTGCGGCATGTCACAGTGGCGATTAATTCGCTGAGCCATGCAGAGCAACACTGTGTTTTGTTGGCACTTGGCAGTGTATACATTACAAAACTAGAAACTCGCTTGGCGCAGCCTCAGTCCGGTAAAGTTAACAAGAGATTCGCAAATCCTAAATTATGGGCTCAATAACGTAATAACTAAGCATAATTAAAATGCAAACAATGTTTCTGTCTAATGTTAGATATTATTAACATTTAAATTCTTTATTTTCATATATTAACCATTGTTATACATTATTAACATCTTAATTATTTATATTAACCATGTTGAAAGGTTTTATAGACGTGTAAAGCAAGTAGTGTTGAACTCAGTATAATTTGACCTTAAGATGGGACATATTATTTGGTCTAGAAGTTCCTTCTCTGTGGGAAAACACATTTGGTCCTTGAGAACAGAATCTGTTTCGAACACGCACCCCTGACTCTGTTTTCGCCCTCGCTCATGGAAAAGTACCCAGAGAGTATGTTTTGTCTACAAATGAAAGAGAGGCGGTCTTTTTAATTATAAGAAGCCATTTTACACGCGGGAGAGACACATTCGGCACTCTGAAATTCCACCTGTTATGTGATGTTTGGAGCATGTCATGATGTCCAGAGATCTCTTAGATTAAAATCATTTTTGCAAAGGTGTTTTTTCTTACATTAAATCTGTCTTCAAGTTTTGGAACACGCAAAGAGGACAAATATTTTTTATTCCTCTTCACTAACCACAATAATATAGCTAATGACCTACAAGTTGATATGAGTTCATTTTGAATGCACCACCTTGTGGAACATGACATAGTTTCTTATGAAGAGATGATGCGTCAACAAATAAAGGTTCTTCTTCTTCTTTCTATTAATGGTGGTGTGTACCGCCATCTACTGTACAAGAGTGTGTAGCACTCATGCCTCCAACTATGTTCTTAAAACACAGTTTAGTCGCCCTCAAAAAATTTAAAACTGCTTCCCTCACACTCCTGATAACTGTTGGGTTAAAAAATTAATAAGAATATTCAAAAATAAATAAGAATATATACTGATCAATATGTGGTTTAAAGGGAAAGTAATTTAAACGGTAATTCAGATTTTACATACTTAAGTTATTTTGTTATGTCATTCATGTTTGTAGAATTATTAATATTCACACATTAAGGACTGGCAGTCATATGAAACAATTAAAGTGCAGTTTACAACAAAGCAATAGCATAATAGGATTAACAGAGAGAAAAAAAAAACTAAAAAAAAAAAAAGGATTAACAGAGAAAAAAGTACACATCACATACACACGCAAACACATGGTATACATTAAAGGTTATCAAATATTTGAAGGTCTTCAAGTGCTTGTATCAGGGATCAGCAAGGACTTGACATGGGCTACATTCACACTGCAGAGTGTGATGCTCAATTAAGATTTTTTGGTAAATCCGATCTTTTTATGTACTGTTTACATTACAAAAACAAATGCGCCATCTAATGTGAACGCAGCGCGCCCGTGATGCAACTTGCATGCGCAAAGAGCACACGTCGAGTGACGTAGACCCAAAAGAACGACATCACATTGCGGTGTTCATGGACATAAATATTGTCCCGACTCGCAACGTTTTACTGCCAGCCAAACCACTGAGGCAAGCGACTTTTATCAGTGTCATATGCAAATTTAACTGTGCCAACGCACGCTAGATATTGGTGGACTGGTGGACTTGTTTCGTTGACGTGTTAGGAGTTCGATTCATATGTCTGCACACATTATGCAAATTTAGCTGTGCGACTGCCCACGCTCCTTGTTGGTGGACTGTTTTCACGGTCTTTTTCTTCTGCACTTTATTTAACATTTCTATAAACATACACTTGTAGAGGATGCAACGCCTGAACATGGCAACAATATAAACAACAAAAAAGAATATGGGAATAAACAAAAACTGGGGATTCTTTCACATCACATCACTTAAAATAAAAGGAACATAAACATCAAAAATCAAAACAAAAACTGCTTCATATTGGCACTTATTTTCTTTGCATATTTTTTTTTTCCCCACTTCTTCAAGGATAAAAAAACTACTTAAAATCAGCCATAAATCCTTGATATGAGGGTTTACAGTTTTTCCACATAGCACAATGAATAAATTTGCCCATTAACAAAATAATATTAATTAAATCCGAAACAGAAAAGTTCAAATCATCCATAAAGAAAATAACATGACTTACTTTAATTTGTTGAACGTCGTTCTTACTGACAACCAAGTCCAAAATCTTTGTGAAATAGGGCGACTTTTTTCACACTTGGCTTACCGTCATCGGCTTCCTCGTGCGTCAGTTTTGAATGTTCTGTTTACAAACAGCAACGGGAATCCGTCTGATTTATTTTTTCATCTCATGTCGCCAGAGTAGCGAGGTTGGAAGAGGTAATTTGAGGGAAACGAAGGGACACTCCTCGACCTCCTCATTTCATTGAGAAGTCTACCGAAGATGACTTTGCGTCATCGCGGTCTGCAGGGCTGAATTTCTACTATCGCCACACATGTCAACTTCATGCTTCATGTTTCAAGTGTAATTAAATTAAAGACAAATAAAAATTTAACACTGTTACTCAAAACAGCTTTGTATATACACAAGCACTCTCTGCCGCCCGCGCAGAGCGCATATCAGGCTTTTGATGACATATGAATTGGAGGCGCGCGGATGAGCGTTCACAGTGCAGATGCATCGCATACATATCAGATTTATATCCACATACGAAAGGTTGGGCCCAGGTCGGGTGTGAAAAAATCGGAATTGTACCGTTCACACTGCATGATAAAATCCGATACTTGTGGGAAAAATCGGAATTGAGCTGCCGTGTGAACGCAGCCTTAGTTGAACACTAAATTGTCCCTTGATGTGCAAGTTTGTTCACCTCTGTGCCCCACAATTGTCTGGCAACCAACTCGGGTTGAACCCTGCAAATTTTGTTCATACTGAATCAGAAATTCAATTTGGGGGAAAGTAATAAAATTGACTGTAATTAGTTTAGTCCAAAGAAGACGCTTAGCTTTTTACATCACACAATGCTACCCTAAAAATAGGTCTTCTTTATAATGCCTGATCATTGTGCTTAAACACACTGGGCCAACCTCAGCGCACAGCTACGACCCATTTCTTTGGATTACTTTATGTTGTTCTTGTGCCATATGGATAAATAAAGGCACGGAAATGTGAATTCCCTTATACTTGATGAATGCCATAGAGATCATTAATTGGCATAACAATCTTATAATTAATTAGCACAGGTTAGTTATTAAACCTAATTTGAGCGTGTATTGTTGGAGAAACTAATGAGGGGTTTCATTTTAAAAATGTAATTACAATTTATCTTGGTAGATTGTATTTAAGTGTACTTACTTTTTATGCCACTGGAGGGAGACATGCATTGTGTATCGTGTAGTTTTACACATTTTAAAAGAGTTCCCAGGAGTTCTCTTAAAATTATTCAGTCAAAAAAACACAAAAGATAAACAATTAGTATCACCTTACCACACACTGGTTTGGTTATCGTCACCATGACACCTGGGGACAAAGTTAAAGCATGAGACAAAGAGAGTGGCAAGTGTTTCCAACTTGGTGACCTTGTGGCTAGGCCTGTCACAACAACAAATTTTTCTGGATGATAAATTGCCCCAGAAATTATTGTCCATCCATCCACCCAATTTCTTAACCGCTTGTCCTCACAAGGGTCGCGGGGGGAGCTGGAGCCTAACCCAGCTGGCTTCGGGCAGTAGGCGGCTTAGTAGGAAGATTATTGTGATAAACGATAATAATGTAATTTTCATATCATTTTCAACTAAAATAATGATAATGGTATAATAATACAATTACCCAGTTTTGAGATAAATAAACTTTTGTTTTTTGACAATATTTAAAACTGTAATTATACACTGTAAATATAAAAAGAAAATCATCAAAACCACCAAAAATAATAAATAAAAAGCAGTTATGTCTGTTAACAAACACACACACACACGCACGCACACACACAAAAAAAACACAGGTTTGTTTTATTATCTTTGTGGGGCCATCTCATTGACATAATGCATTTCCTAGCCCCTTCCCCTTACCCTAACCATCAAAAATAATTGCCTACCCGTATTCCTTACCCTAACCCTAACCTCAACCATAACCCAATTCAAACCTAAACTCTAAAACCAAGTCTTGACCTTCAAAAATAGGTCTAAACTTGTGGGGCCCAGCAAAATGGCCCCACATGGATGGGTGGGCCCCTGTGAAATCCCGAAATGTTGGCCCCACTATGTTACAAAAACAAGACCACACACACGTAGAGCTACTGGTACCTTAAACTTCAACAGGCGTCCACAATCCATTCACATACCGTGGTGTAACTCGTCCGGTCGGCGCGGCCTCCCAATTTGTTTTGGTGGATTGCTCCAATGCTTCTCGCAACTTTACTTGGAGCACGAAGTTTCAATGTTCAGCGGTTAGATCCTCCCGGAATGACGGCAAGCCCCGACATTTTCTTGCTTGGATTCATTGATGTGGAATTATCTCGCGGCTGCTCTATTCCCATGTTCAACCGCATAACTATTAGATTGCAGTTTAAATTGTGCCTTATAAACATGTCTGTTAGCTGATGTCATTTACTTAGTTCCGACGGAGTTCGAGTCGTCTCCGCGGGTAGCGCCCGGTCGCTGCACATTGCCAAAACGGTGGGGTCCAAACGGGGTAAACGAAATGGACTACAGGATACAGGAGGTTGCACTGCAGTCTGGCGTTTTATTTGATCTCTTTTTATTCACTTTCTAATTCCATCCCCACATTCGAGTACATACAGCTTCAACTCTCTTCTGCCCCCCCGATCCTAGAATCACCTCTGCTAATATTTATAGATGAGTGTGTTAGCATTGAACAAACTTCATAATATTCTTAAACTCTTTCTCTATTAATTGTAATACATTATATATATTTTTCTCGACATAAAATAAAGTGGTGTCAAAATACATTTTTAACAATTTAAAAATGGTTGCAATATCATTCACATAAAGAAGAAAAAGTACTGGCCCCAGAATTGAAAAAGTTTCATAGCTGTGTTTTGATTGCCTACTATTGAATTCAACATATTGTTTTCTATTTTTTAAATAACTGGCACCCCATTAATGTTCGACACCTCTTATACCATATTTTAAATAATTTACACAATATTTCATGATCTAAGGTGTCAAATGCTTTTTTGTAAATCTACAAAAACGCTTACTAAAACATGTTTTGTTTTTTTTATCCATGGCTGTGCAAATTTCTTCAGTTAACTCCGTTAATGCGATGGCTTTTACTTAAAATTTTATGCTTGGCTATGAATTTATTTAATCTTATCGCATACAATTTTTCCAATATTTTAGAAAGCTGTGGGAGTAGAGATTTGGGTCTGTAATTTAAAAAATCCTTCTTATTTCCTTTTTTGAAGAGTGGGACTGCTTTAGCTATTTTCATTTGTTCTGGGAAAATTCTTATAAATGATCAGTTGCAAATGTATGTGAAAGTCTCTATGATCACATTTATGATTTGTTATATCAATGACATTAAAGTCTGTGTAGTTGTTTAATTTTTTTACTAGCAAAATTTTGAACAATTTTCAAAATTTCACTAGGTTGTACAGCCTCAAGAAAAATACAACAATGTTTGGTATGATTCCATAATATTTTTTTTCATTACGGATATTTTGTGATAATCTTGGGGCAATATTCACAAAATGATCATTGAATTGGTTTGCAATTTCCCCTTTTTAATGAATTACCAGATGGTCCTTCATTAAATTGTTTGGATAGATTGGTTTTGCCTTGCCTTTATTCAATACTTTATTTATTATACCCCAGGTATTTTTTGTACTACATTAGTTTTTCTCTAATGATTTGGTGAAGTAATCCATTTTTTGTCTTCGTAGGATGGATACAAGTTTATTTTAATATTTTTTATACGTAGATTCTGCATCTTTTGTTCTATGTTTGAGAAACATTCTATATCGAAGATTTTTTTCTTACAAGCATTTTTTAACCCATTTGTCATCCAAGGTATGTTTTCCTGCTTTGTGCATTAATTGTAATCTTTTTACAATATTTATTATATGAATGTGTGAGTGTGGTCATGAAAGAATTATAGGCATTATTTAAGTCGTTTGTATATACGTGATCCCAGTACTGCCGCTTCAAATCTCTTAAAAGTTCTATTGCTTTTCTAGATGTGTCTCTTATTATGATTGGAGTTTCCTCTTGCGCAGTATTTATACTTAATTTTTCATAGATTGTAAATACAGGGAGATGAAAACTTATAATGTCTATTGTAAATATACCACTTTTTAGTTCACCATGTATGTTTGTATACATATTATCAAGGATAGAAGCACTGTGGGTAGTGATCCTTGTAGGTTGAGAAATCATGGGACATAGACCAGCAATTTCCATGTAGTTCTTAAAGTCATTTGTTGTTGAAGTATTGCCCGAATCTATATTGAAATCCACGTACAATTATTGATTTGTTTGTGACATCTTCAAACATTTCAATGATTCTATCTGTAAATAAAATCAGCTCCTGGCCCAGGTGGTCTATATGCACAAGTGATTATTATATTTTTACCCATATAATTTGTTATTTTGATAGTTAATGCTTCCATCAAATTAATCTCATTCATACTTTTCTGTTCTATGAGTTTACAATTTAAGATCGTATTTACGTAGAGTGCAACTGGTCCACCAGTTTTGTCCTATCTATTTACATAGTACATGTTGTATCCTTCAATCTGTACATGATCAATTTGACTTTCCTTTAACCATGTTTCCATCATAGCAATCACTTTTTTTTTGTGCTAGATCACTTAGAAACTCTTTGATTATAGATGTTTTATGGTTTAGACTTCGACAATTGAAGTGTATGATGGAGAATGCATTGTCAGATAACTTATTTATCATTGTATTAAACTGTTCTGTTGAGTATTAATTACATTCCCCTTCTGCAAGTATATTACGTACGAAATCGGTTTCCATGACCCGGGACCCGCGGGGTTGCGCCGCTGGGCTTTTGTAGTTGATGCCGCTGCCGCAACTGCCATTCATCACGGAGGCTATCAGCGAGATCTTACAATCACAATTAATCAAGCTAATTGGCCTATAATTTTTACATTCTGAAGGGTCTTTATCACCTTCATACTCAACCATCAATGTGTCTCAAGACATCTTGAGGTGTCTTCTAAAGTCAAGACATGTATTGAGACGTCTTGATAAATCAAGATGTCTATAAGACATGTCTATAGACTCGAGTCTTAAGATGTCTTCACATGTCTCAAGATTATTTTAAGATGTCTCTAATAGCGTTCACTATCTCTTCCCAAGCAAGACGAGCATTGAGTAAATCTATTTGCTACTTTGTGAGAGAAGGTAAGGAAATTTAAGATATGAACTCATTTATCTCATCTGGTTCCACCCGCATTTTGGATGAATATGATGCCATGTAAAATTCTTTGAACCTATTAATAATGTCACTGGGATCAACTGCCAAAGTCCCCTTTGGTGTTTTGATGGCTGGTATAGCACTCTGAACCTTCATTTTGACAGATCTAGCCAGCATCTTGTCTGCTTTATGTACCTCCTCAAATAGCCTATGCCTCAGACAAACAAAGAGAACTCAGCATCTTAAGTCAAAATCGTATTTAAGTTTCACTGAGGTAGACAAATTGACTGAGGTCATATCTTGCTTAAATTAAATTTCTGCTGAGGTGATCTTCTCCAGGTCAATTTGTTTGTCCTTTGAAAGATATTATAACATTTTTAATACCTAATTTCATATATCAACTATTGTTACACATTATGAACATTTTAATTCTTCATATTAACCTATAAGACATATTTTGTGTCCTGAGCAGAGCAGATGATGTCGACCTCGTATGGTCTGGCCTTAAGGTGGGTCAGATTATTTAGTCTAAAAAAGTTCCTTCTCAGCGTTTTGTGCGAAAGCACATTTAGCCCTTGAACCAGAATTTGACTCAAAAACACACACACATACTCCTTTGGCTGGTATACACTGATTGGTCCAAAATTCCTTGTTTTATTTGTACACGCACATCTCGGTCATGAAAACAGAATTAGTTTTGAAATAACACACACACACACACACACTTTACTTTCTTCATCAGTCACGGCCACTGTAAATTTGGTTCAACTTGTTTGTGAGATTTTGCTATGGGAAAATCCTTCAACTATATAACACCTTCTGTCTCAAAAACATCCACCTGACCTTGTTTACGCCATCTGCTCACGGAAAAGTACCAGAGAGTATGTTTAGTCTATAAATGAAAAGGAGGAGGTCTTTTTAACTATAAGAAGCTATTGTACACGTAGAAGGACACATTTGACGCTCTGAAATTCCACGTTCTTTAAGTGAAGAATCAGAAGCTGTTTTATGTCCAGAGACTCTCTGTTTTTATTAAATCATTTTTGCAAAAGGTGTATTTTTCTTGCATCAAACCTATCCTCATTTTTGGAACACGCAAAGAGGACAAAATTTCTTTCATTCCTCTTCAAATTGGTGACCCCGACGTAAAACGACGGTTTGTGGCGGTGCGTTCACAGTCGAATGGAACTCTCGGCCACATTAATCAAGGTAAATGGACACTTTATCCACGTTTTAGGAGTTCTGTTTGTCTGAGAACGCTGCGGCTGATAAATTCGTCTTGCAAAATTATATTGAGGATGGAATTTGTGTAAGAAAAATAGTGATAAATTTTGAAATCGTGTAGTTGGACGCGAAGTCCCAGATTTCGGATTTTACCACGGTGTTTGAAGTACACGTACGTGGTGACGTAAGCATTGTATACGAAAATGCCGTCACGTTGGGAAATGCGCTAATATGAAATGAAGATGAAATGAAGATGAAATAAGGTCGCGCTGAGGTGACAACAGGCATAAATTAAATGTCGATAGATTCTTGGATGGAATTAGGGAAAGATTCTCGATTGAAACAGCGGAGAGATCTCCCGCTGGTAGTAAATCGAAAATAAAAAAGTTCCTTGAATAATAGGCATAAAACTAAATGTCGGGAGATTCTTGGATTGGAATTAGAAGATTACGATTGACACAACGGCTAGATCGCCCGCTGTGAAGATATCGATCATAGATCCTTGAATAATGGATTATTTTGCTCAGCGCAGATGAGGATTCTGCACAATTGAATCTAATAATTGTGAACAGACAGGCTGAAATGGACGTACAATTTTAATTGACAAAGATGATACGCTATTAAAATGCCGATAGACTGCTTCATAATTGACTTAAAGCAGTATGTTATTTGTTGTGTGTCACGTCATTGTTACAACAGAAATATGAATGCGCAGATGAGGATATTGGTACGTAACGTTACGAGGGGTTTCTGCACAATTGAATCGAATAATTGTGAACAGACAGGCTATATTAGTCGAGAGACTGCTTCGTTATTGACTTAAAGCAGTATTTATTATTTTAGGAGATATTCGTTTGTTTGTATGCCGTCTTGTCTGTGAAGAAAATCTGACGTCACGGTTATTTTTAAAAGGACTGCGATGAGATATGTTGTTGACTAATTCTGTTATAAGTGAGACGTCACTTCATTTTAAATATTAATACGACTGAACTACGATAATCTATAATATAATATAATATAATATAATATAATATAATATAATATAATATAATATAATATAATATAATATAATATAATATAAAATACGGGCAATAATTAATAGAAAGAAAACACTGTTTGAGAACTACAAAAATGGTTGTCATGAGGCGACAGGGGGTTGCGAGCACATGCGCATTTGCGATCGGAGAAATGCCCAGTCCGTGGTTTGAAAAACTGATAAAATGGATATACGATTGCGGTGGAATAAATTTTATGGCGCCGTTGTAAGCTACGGTAAGTTAATTTTATTGATGGGGGACGTTGAGGCTTGCGCCGCCGGGCGTTCGACGTAAAAATACGAGATAAAAGAACACGTTTACGAGTGGAATAAAAACGACACATAATCGTGTATTTTTGGATAAGATGATGATGAATAATGCTAGAATACTAGCTTTAGGTATTTTTGTGAAGTTATAACCATTTATATAACTTTAAATAATGATATAAGACTAAATGATTTAACCTGATATCACTTCCGCTAGTCGGAATTAAAACTTCCGGATTAAACATACCGTTTAAATAATGACTTAAAATGTAATTAATATTGAACGACGGGACTTGATTATATTGTGAAAAAGGTTAGTTTATTCTAATAAGATATGGCATTTGTTCCATGGTTTTAATGACGGCAATTTAACTTTGAAGGTGCGTACACGGCGACCGCCTGTTAATAATGTTATGAGTGTATGTAATTTTTATATAGAGGAGAGTCCCGGACGTATCTTTAAGAAAAGTGTATTGAAAAAATGATTAATACTGAAATGTTGCTTTGCAAATAAAATAACTGTATAATACAAATTTATGTAATAAAACAAATTAAGCCGTTTAATAAGCGCTAAACGGGATAAATTAATTAGACGGTAAAATTACTAATAAAACTTCTAACGCTAAAACCCGCAAGCGTCTGCGTTAAATAATTGAACGACATTATATAAATTGTTGCCGTAACTGATTTTATAAGCCCCTTATATAAATTTCTTAAGCACTAATGTTGAATACTTAAACTGGCTTCACGAGTGCAAATACGTCATTTTAAAATTATGTTTGATATAAAACGAACGAATATTAATACACAAATAACATAGAGAGGTATAGTTTTAAGATATTATAAAATTTAGATGCATATCTTGTGCTTATAGAACATAAATAACTTTAACTAAAAACGAATAACTTGGATGGCAATTAATGTGGAATAATTCTTTATATAGATGATTGTTCTTTCCCTTATGATTTTGTTTGTGCGCGAGAACATTGTTTAATAAATTTTAAATATCTTTTCAGAATCAGGAGACACACCCATTAAGGACAATTGGGGTCCCACCAAAGTGCCATATTCCGGTCCTGGGGATGAAGTAATGTTTTAATTATAATTTAAAAGGAGTTTTTATTTATTTATTTATTTATTTTTTTCTCCCATGTTTAGAAATAGAAAATAATTTTAATCTCTCCTGAATATATTTAACCTTTGAATTCGACATTTGAAGTCTCATTACAAACAGACTGGGGAAGCTATCTGGAAGAATCACATTTTTGACATAATTTGAGGTGCTATGTAATTAAAAATCATTCCTGCTTTGACGTTTGACCAAAGGCTGACTTTACGGGCTGCGGCCTCCATTGAGAAAACATTAATTGAAAACTACACACTTATTAATTAACTATATTTGTAAATTGTTAGAGTATATCTGTCCTACCTCATCCTAATTATTATTTATGAAGGTATGCAAAACATATTAAATTAAATATTGTAAACCATAACAAATATTGACATATAATTAGCAATTATTTAAAATTGTAAACTTTCATTGTTTTAATTATTATTTTTTTATTATTTTTTATTTTTTATTTTATTTTTTATTTAAAATTTTTTTTTATTTTCTTCCCCTTTCTCAAAATCTTTTTTTTATTTTTAAATAAAGGAAGTTTTTGTTTTTAATATTTACTGACATGTTATAACCTAAATAGTGTTGGGGCAGATTTGAATGTTTTCAGTCGAGTGAGGATTATTGGTCAGGGGTCATTATTTCAGAACAAAGTCAACTGGCGGGACACAGACCTCTTTAAAACCCCCCACCCACAAAGAAACTGCAACTGCCACCACCATCAGAGGGGCGTGATGCAGCCATCATCACAAAACATCCTGCCAATACCTGATGGAGAGGGGAGGTTCCTGGCGCCACCTGTTGCAACAATGACTGTGCCATCATATACAAATGTGATAAAAGAAAAACTGCTCCACTGCCCAATGCACACAATGCTCCGCACGAACTGTCCTATGAAAAACTGCTCCATATGCTCTGCACAAGCGTCCTTAAAGCATTCCTGCGTCCAGAACTGTCCACTACGATGGTGACTCAACCCCACAAACAATGCTTTCCTTGAATTAGTGATACCAGACCATATGATGTGATGCTGACTGTTTACACTGCACTCTATTTTTGATAGATATAAGGTGATAACATTTACAGTAAAACATTTCGTAAATATAATGAACTGATTGACAACACTATATACACACAGATTTATTACATTTTAAAAAAAACGTTTGATGTCTATTTTGATTTGATCTGATTTGTTTATCTCTGTCTATTTTAAAAACAGTCAGCTTTTTGGACAAACATCAACAAGGGGGACTAGCAAGCTTAATGGTAACATTATAACTAAGGGCAACTTTATGTATTAATAATAATTGATGAATTGGCTGAAAACTGAGATTCTTTGTAAAATTCATTGGCATAAGCTACAATATTTTTATAGCACAAAAGATAATACAGGTAAATTTCGTCTGGTTTCAGAAATTGAAAACAGCTAATATGAATACAGATAAGATACAATTTATTTCAATCTTAATTATTATATTTTACTTTTTTAAGTTTGGTCTTCTAGTGTTTTCCCGAATTCTCTTTTGAAATTTAAATAGTTGCTTGGGACGCATTGTCGAATTTGCTGGTTAAATGTAAAATTTTCCTCTCTTTCTAAACAAAAAGCAAGCAAAATTTATTTACTGCAAAACTTTATATATTAGTCTGAAAAATTCTCTAAAGCGATCTTTTTCAGATGGGGGAATTATTGGTCGGTCTGGGTATATCGTCGCGAAGGACACAAACAGTCCATGATAAATAAATAAATTTAAAATTAAAAGTTAGTTTTAATGCGATAATTATAGATCGTCCGTGAGAATGAATTTTACAGGAGGACAATTGGGGATTTCCTTGACCATGGAGAAGGAGTAAGTTTTGGCAGAGACGGCGAAAATAAGGTGAATATGTTCCATTTCTATTTCTATTTTTCCCCTGGGGTTAGGTGTTATTTTTTGATTTTATTTGTTGACGAAAGTTGCATTTATTTAATGTCCGGAAGCACATCCATGCTATATCTATAACAATAAATATTATAATAAAACATTCCAATAATTATTACATTCTGTAAACAAAATTGGCCTCATCAGATTTGAACTGGCTAAAGATTTTCATTTTTTGCATTTAAGAATGTGCTCAGGTCATTAAAGTCAGCCAAAGGCTGGATCCTAATTGAATGTCACAACAAACAGAATTTTTTCCCACAGGAGAGGCCTACAGAACTTTACTAACATTTACTAACTCCTAACTATATAACACTACCAAAATGCTCTTTCAAAAAGAAGGGATGCGAATAAATGTTTATTAGTGACTAAATGAAAATATTTTGCACCCAGATAAGGTGATGAAAAGGTCAATCTAGTCCAGTCCACGGGGCACCTGGTTCCACATCTTGCCTATTAGACCAGCCGGAGGTCCACCTTCTACTCAACCCCCACCTTCAGGAGCCAGCCACCACCGGGAATCAACAGAGAGACCAGCCAGCTGCTCCAGTGACCAGACGTGCCAGCCGAGAGGCCATTCAACTGCTTCCAGTTTCCACCAGACGAGCTGAGGATTACCCAATGGAGATAGGAGGAATGTGTCCCTTTTCCGGGGCGTTCCACAAAGAATGAGTCACACCTTGGGCCCGGTGATCATCTCTGGCAGTTGATGTGGGTTCTAAAAAAGCTGAAGGAATCCATCCATCCATCCATTCCCTTGACCACTTGTCCTCACAAGGATTGTGAGGGTACTGGAGCCTATCCCAACTGGCTTCGGGCAGGAGGCAAGGTGCAACCTGAACAGGTTGCCAGCCAATCGCAAAGCTGAAGGACTCTGTTTGGAAAAACAAAACGCAAGCAACAAAACTTCCCTAGCCCAAACGACAACAAGTCTTCAATCGCGTCTCCAATTGCACGTACATAATGACACTCTTTCTCATACTGACTGTCATGCCAATTTGCTATTTCTGGGATCCCCCAACATAAATTTTGAACATAATCACAACACACTGTCTTCATATATGATATGCTTATTTTACTGAGAAAAAACACAAAAAAAAACAAAAAATCTTTAAATGAATCACATTGTTTTGACATATGACTGACCTCCTCTCCTGCTAAAAAGAATGTTTTCATTTTTCCTCTTCCTATGTTGCACCTGCCATTGCGATGATGAAAATCCCATGGGAATCCTTTGGTAAAAATGTTTAAATATTTAGTTATTGGGCTTTATTTTAAATAAGCCCAAAGGGCGGACTGAAAGATATTATAACATTTTTAATACCTAATTTCATATATCAACTATTGTTACACATTATGAACATTTTAATTCTTCATATTAACCTATAAGACATATTTTGTGTCCTGAGCAGAGCAGATGATGTCGACCTCGTATGGTCTGGCCTTAAGCTGGGTCATATTATTTAGTCTAAAAAAGTTCCTTCTCAGCGTTTTGTGCGAAAGCACATTTAGCCCTTGAACCAGAATTTGTCTCAAAAACACACACACATACTCCTTTGGCTGGTATACACTGATTGGTCCAAAATTCCTTGTTTTATTTGTACACGCACATCTCGGTCATGAAAACAGAATTAGTTTTGAAATAACACACACACTTTACTTTCTTCATCAGTCACGGCCACTGTAAATTTGGTTCAACTTGTTTGTGAGATTTTGCTATGGGAAAATCCTTCAACTATATAACACCTTCTGTCTCAAAAACATCCACCTGACCTTGTTTACGCCATCTGCTCACGGAAAAGTACCAGAGAGTATGTTTAGTCTATAAATGAAAAGGAGGAGGTCTTTTTAACTATAAGAAGCTATTGTACACGTAGAAGGACACATTTGACGCTCTGAAATTCCACGTTCTTTAAGTGAAGAATCAGAAGCTGTTGTATGTCCAGAGACTCTCTGTTTTTATTAAATCATTTTTGCAAAAGGTGTATTTTTCTTGCATCAAACCTATCCTCATTTTTGGAACACGCAAAGAGGACAAAATTTATTTTATTCCTCTTCACCTTTCTAGTCCTCTTCCTAATTGATGAATATTGTATGATATGACCTCAAATAAATGTTTTAAATGCCTCCCACTCTACCCCTACTGAAGATGACACTGCGTGGCTAGGAGGTTCCGAGACTTCGACTGGAGGCTGCAGCAAATGAGGTTCCGTGACTTGGGGCTGCAGCAGACGACGTTCCGTGACTTTGGGGCTGCAGCGGTGCAGGCAATGTGGCCAGGGGCTGCAGCGGACGGGAATCTGAGGCTTGGGGCTGCAGCTTGGCTCGCCGTTGCCTTGGTCTTCGCCTCCTTCGAGCTGGGGTTTTTGCTTGGCTGGACTTGACTGAGGCAGGCTACCGAAACAGTTGGTCTGCTGTCGCATCAGCCTGCTAACCAAGGGACCGGGGAATACAAGTCACACTAGGGACCGAGACTGGGGGTGCGTGACTAGGTGAGATAAGACTAGGTAAGGGACGAGGGGAAGTGGTGACATAATCCAAACATGAAGGTGACCAGGGGCTACATGGTGTTTGTGACTGCGACAGCGGGGAACAAAGTGACGCGGAAACATGTTCTATGTGACGTGACGACAGGGGAGATGAAAAGAAAAAACTGTAAAACCTTTCACTTGAACTCAAACCTAAATCGTGGCACTAACTCTCTTCACATTCATCCTCTAAATCAGAATCTAACTCTGTTTCCGGGTCAACAAAAATGTGGGGTGGCAAAATGGTGTCATAAGCAGCACTCAAGGAATCATTGTGAGTAGAAAAACTGGTGTCTAAATCAAAATAATCTAATTCAGTATCAGAGAGCTCAAAATCAGAATAATCGCTAAAACACTGTGGGACAGGAAACAAGGTAGTGAACTCGACAAAACAGGCGAGGGGGACACGGATGAACAAATATTAGACAAAAAAAGCTGGGCCTACGTGAAGGGGTCAGGGTTGGTCAGCAGGCTGAACTTGCTCCACGCTGGGTCCGGTGTGGTCGATTCATTCTGACACAGAGTGGCTAGGAGGTAGACCCAAAGTCGGCGAAGCAGCGGGGACTTGAAAAAAATTCCATCCATCCATTTTCTTGACCGCTTTTCCTCACAAGGGTCACGGGGGTGCTGGAGCCTATCCCAGCTGGCTTCAGGCAGTAGGCGGGGTACACCCTGAACTGGTTGCCAGCCAATCGTAGGGCACACAGAGACAAACAACCATACTCACAGTCACACCTAAGGACAATTTGGAGTGTTCAATTAACCTGCCATGCATGTCTTTGGAATGTGGGAGGAAACCGGAGTACCCAGTGAAAACCCACGCAAGCATGGGGAGAACATGCAAACTCCACCCAGGAAGGCCGAAGTCCGGACTCGATCTCACGTCCTCGGCACTGGGAGGCGGACGTGCTAACCAGTTAGCCATCGTGCTGCTTGAAAAAAATTATAGTTAATAAAACAAAATAAAGAAAATAAACAAGGTGTGTGCAGGGCAGGTTAATGAGGTTAAAAGAAACAAGCAAGGTGAAACATGGAGGGGAAATGACAGGCAAAAAAACACAATGAATCCACACAGACAGAGGGGAGAAGAGAGAGACTATATACGCGCGCACACACACACACAACACACACACACACACACACACAAAATAATGACATAACGAGGCACACTTGGGAATGACACAAGTGGGAGCACTGATTGTTTGACACACAAGGAAGGGCAGGCAAACAGGTGGAAATGATCAAGCTTGACGAGACGGGGGAAATACACAAGGACAACATGCTAACGCACAGATCACGACCAAAACTCAAAGAAACATGAGGACAAAATCAAACCAAACCAAAAATAAACCCGAGCTATGATAGAAGTAAAACAAAACTAGCCCAAACCCAACCCAAATCATGACAGAAAGAGCTGTAGTCCAATTAGTCTATATGTAAATGTTGATCTTTGATTTCAAAATGGAGACAAAATTAGAGTCAGAAAAGAGGCTTGAGTTCAACCTCCACCTAGGAGACTGGGGACGGCTTTAGGGTGGAGTCATTTGCATTAATACTGGGGCATGATCAGAAAGGAGGATGCTGCCAATACGGCAGGTGCTTACTAAAGAGGCAGAGCATTTTGAGACAAAAAAATTATCAATCCTGGACAAGACATTATGGGGAGCGAAATAGAAGGTATAGTCTCTATTTGTCGGGTTAAGTAGGCGCCTTATGTCCACCAGGACTAAGGCATTAGACCTGTAATAAGGGAATTGCCCTGGGGGGGACGCTGTGGTGGCGGACTGCGGTCAAGAAAACTGTAAATGACCTGATTAAAACCCCCACCCATCAATATCGGGTAATTACCCATCTCACTGAGTCAATGTTCCAATTGTCCAAACAAGGAGGGGTTGTCCTCATTTGGAGCATAAACATTGGCTATTATTTAACACATATACTTATAATAATTTACGGCCCTGTATCTCCGCAAGTAAAAGCAAAATACGTCCAGCATCATCTGAGAATGCCTTAATACAATTGAAAGGTTTTCGAATTTAAGTTGACACTCCCCTGCTTTGGCTATTTCCGCATGTTTTTTGTTTATTCCTCAATTTCCAGGTGTATTTCCTGAATAAGTGCAATATCTACTTTTTTGGATTTGATAAATGTCAAGATTTTCTTACACTTAGTTGGATGGTTAAGACCCCTAACATTCCAAGACATAAAATTCAGTGAGTCCAACCTGTCAGCCGACATCATAAGTTGTAGCGTTGACACATAACCAAAGGACTCTGTAACAGGATAATCTTGTCTTTGCTGCGTGACAAACAAATAAATCTGCCAGAGTAAAACAGAATATAGGTGAACAATAAAGGCACTTCACATAAAAAAAAAAACATGTGGGTGGTCTAAGAACAGTTACCCCACCAAGGTGCCAAAAAACTATACCCACAAACACATTAAATTAAATCAAACAAGGGCCATGACCACGAACAGTGAGGCAAGCCAATAGAGAGCAGACGTGCAGTGACTCTAACACGTTGAGAATAGGAACGAATATATTAAAGCATTATTATTTTTTTATAATAATAAAAAAAGATATATATATATACTGTATATATATTATAATAATAATAATAAAAACATGAATAATACAAAAATTACATATATACGTATAGCTACACATATACATACACAAAAAAAATGTAGATAATGTCAATACCAACTTGGACGAGATGACAAAAAAACACGAAACAAAAAAAAAGTAGGAAAGAAGTGCCTTTAACTGTTAATAAAAATATGTAATAACACAGTATTACCATCAATACCAATTGGCAAAAAGCGTAACTCGGTGAAAAGAAAAGAAAAGAATAATAATAATAATAATAAATAAAATACAATAAAATAATAATTAAAAAAAAAAAGATATATCAACATCAGCTTGGAAAAAGTTGTCGCTTAGTGCAGAAAAGTATTGATTTGAGACACATAGCTATAGAACCTACTGTCTACCCATTTAGAACTATTCAGGCAGGGAGCGTATGTAGCTCAATGCTTTCTTGGGATCGGTGAAGTCTTTTTTTCCATCCCCCATCCTCAGGACAAGCACCGCTGGGAAAATTTGCAAAAAGGCAATCTTCCTCTCATGGAGCAGTACTTTGCACTGGCGAATCGCCGCTCTTTTGTTTGTGATCAACTTCGAGCAGTCCGGGAAGACCATAATGCGGTGTCCATTCCAGCATATGTTCCCCATCTTACGCGCCGTCTCCACAATGTGCTCCCTGTCTCTCAATTGCAGCAGTCGAACGATGACGTTGGCCGTCCGGTCTGCGCTTACCCAGGCTCCAATGTGCTCGGTCTAACTGCAGGCCGTCCGAGAATTTGATCGCCAACATCTCCGGGACGGTCGAGCACATAAATCCGAGGATGTCAGCGCCCTCTGAGCCCTCCGGGAAGCCGACGAAGCGAAGATTGTTCCGTCAGCTTCTGTTTTCCAAATCATCCACTTTGAGCCGCAAGGCCTCGACTTCTGAATACGTCGCTGGGGGGTTAGCTTCAAGCGCACGGTTAGCATCCTCCAGAAAGTCAATGCAGGCCTCGCGTCTCCAAGGCGGGAGGTCATCTGAATCTGCCCCGCTTGGTGTCGCGTCGCCAGCCTTAGCTGCGCCATCTTTGTTAGCATTGGTTGCTTCCTGAAGTGCAAGTTTCTGCTGGATGGGCATGTCTAACCAGTGCGTCTGCAATCCTTTCCTTTCCCGAATATATAAGTGACCAGTGTCTAAAGCTCCTCTTTTAAAGCAAATAAGCTGCACAAACTGCAGAGCTCTCAACCTAAGCTGCCATCTTCACCGCTTGCGTCACATAACTCCATATATACATACACACATATATCCATCTATCCGTCCATTTTCTTAACCGCTTGTCCTGGAGCCTATCCCAGTTGGCTTCGGCCAGTAGGTGGGGTACACCCTGTACTGGTTGCCAGCCAATTGCAGGGCACACAGAGACGAACAACCGCCCACACTCACAATCACACCTATGGACAATTTGGAGTGGCCAATTAACCTGCCATGCATGTCTTTGGAATGTGGGAGGAAACCGGAGTACCCGGACAAAACCCACGCAAGCACGGGGAGAACATGCAAACTCCACCCAGGAAGGCCGGATATATATATATATATATATATATATATATATATATATATATATATATATATATATATATATATATATATATATATATATATATATATATATATATTAAAATATATATATATATATAAAATAAAATAAAAATATATATATACACACACACACATATATATGTTGTCGTTTAAAGGTGTATTCAAGTATCTTCTCGAAAAGTAGAAGTCAATCGTCCGTTTGTCAATTTTCAAAAAATGCGGAAGTGCATGCGGAAGACCATCCTACCAGCTCTCCTGCTCGTCCGGGGGAAACGCCTATCAAATGTCAGGTACGTGCGGGCTCATCTTCATCATCATCTTCATCAGTCTCTGCAGCCGGCTTCACTTCATAGACGGATGTCCTCTTGCGGCTCTCAGACATTTTCAAAGCGTGCGATGAGATCGGTGGAGCAACAACGATGAATGGCATTTAGAGGGAAAAACAAAGGCTATAAAATGTTAAACTTAAGGCGCTCCAAAAGGGAGGATGTCTAATCTACAAACAAAACAAAATCACTCCTCAACTAAAACTTTACTGTGGCACAAAGTTACAAACAAAAGTTCACACAGAAGATAGGACAACAAGGCTGAGGACTATGACTGTGACTGGGCTAGAGTGACTGACGAAAACACTTTGGCACAAGACGGGAGACGCAAACCATTTAACACATGAGGGTAATGGGACACAAGTGGACACAATCAGGAATCAGGGTTGACACTGACACCACATGAGGAAGAGCAAGTGACCTGAAACGAAAGGAGAGTCAGAATTTTCAAAATAAAACAGGAAATGACAAGACAGTAAAAGTCCAGACAAGACAACCTCACCGCGGTGTAACAACAGGTATCTGGACTGGAGTGACTGCTTTGAGCAGGAGCTTTGCCCAACTCTGGTGCACAGTAGCATGGATGTAATAGTGGAGTAAACAAGTAACAAGCAAGCTAAAAGCTAACGCTAATTTCATGTTTATTTTTAGAGACAATGATGATCGACTGACATACATGCCTCTACCCTGATCTAGGGATGCTCCGATCCGATACGTGGATTGGGTATTGGCCAAGATATTGGGGAAAAAAATGGATCTGGTATCTGTCAAAATGGTCCCGATCCACACCCCGATCCACAGAGGCTTATCTCCTGGGCGCGCGCACGTTCACATCTCCAATGACGAGGTAAAACGGGCAATGCTGAGGTAAATATTTCCCCTTTGCTAAGTTGGTACAGCCAATGTCTGTCAAATTTGCACTGGGGGAACATCGGAAGCCATTTAGCAGAAAGGCGGGCCTCGCGTCTGCAATTAGCGGAAGTCGTTCGACAGCGAGAAGCTGCCTCGCCGCCGTCGGGGACCTTTGCGGGAGAGAGCGGGGGCTGGTTGGTCTCACCGCTGGCCAAGCGGGGACCTCCGCTCTTTCTCTCGCGAAGGTCCACCGCCGCCCGATAAGGGCCTGCCGGACTGCCGCCGTGAGTGGTGAGCCGACAGGCTCCATGGAAAGACGGCCGTGTGGGAAGCAGCAACAGAGTTTCCCGAGGTGGGCGAGACAACGACTAATGTAATTAATTATGCCTGTTGTAATGCCATTTTGTACATAAAGGTGGCATTTGGTGATAATCTATTTTCTTAAACTATGAAGAGCAAAAAAGCATGTAGCCTATGAATATTTATTTACGTGCAGACATATAGACAGTGTGTAGACAGAAGCAAGTGGCGCAGGAGCGAGCCTTGGCCACATCAAACTCATTTTGTAAACAGAAGCGTTAGGAATTAGGCGAGCCTTGGCCACATTATGCACAGTTGAAACATTTACACTGCTTGAATGTAAGAAAATAAAATTGTACCGTCACTTAAGTAACGATTACATTCATTCAATATACAGTGGAACCTCGGAGTTTGAACTCGCACAATTCGGACTTCAACCCAAAAATTTGAGTAAAAAATGCCTCGGAGTTTGAACTCATTTTCGGACTTCGAACACCCAAGCAAAGCAACCTAAGCCGAACATACCTTGAACGGATAGCCGAGCGAAGCAGAGTGCTCACGTTGTGGTAGTTGAGACGATGCACCGCTAAATTCCTGTCAGATCGTGAATACTCCCGAAGGTGCTCCATACTCGCGAGTGCATTTTGATTTTTCCACGACAATTTTCTTCGCTATAAGTCCAAAGAAAGACCACAGTGTCACAGTGGCAGCAAAGAAAAACATACAGTGCTACGAACCACATTGGAATTCGGAAGGAGATTATCGCGCAGTTGTAACTACCGTGACTACTTCTATAAATATTGGCACGAGGACCCCCGTTAGCTGTTCAACAACGTACGTGACGTTAAACAACGCACGCAAGGACCGCTTAGTAGTCTAACAATAAGTAAAATACACAAACTCAACGCTCAACTAAAGCTAGCATCAACATAACATTTATCATCCACTGTTGCCATCCCACCACAACAGGTAAGGTAAAGTATTTTTATTGTTTGAATACTGTACTGTAAATGTAAAAACATACATAGAAATTAAAATAGGAATTTTCTGTTTTTGGAGCTTGGGAACGGATTAATTGCATTTACATTACTTCCTATGGGAAAAAATGTTTCGAAAGGTTAAACATTTCGGACTTTGAACACTTCGCAGGAACAAATTATGTTCAAACTCCGAGGTACCACTGTACATTCAATACATGTATTGAAAATATTGAATGAAAATCATACTTCAATAAATGTTCAAAAAATATTTTGAAGACATTAAAGAACATCTAAAAGAATTTAAGTTTTTTTTTGTGGAAATATATTAAATATTATTGGGGGGACAAGTGCAAAGACAATTTAGTAAGTATCGGATCTGTATCGGCAGATACTAAAGCCAAGGTATTGGTATCGAATCGGTAATGAAAAAAGTGGATCGGAGCATCCGTACCCTGAACCCGTTTTTCCTCCTCCTCCTTTTGCCGCTTTCTTAAAGGCACAGTCCAGAGTTTTGACCATTTCTGCATGTAATCAAACCGTTTCTGTTTGTAAACAAACAATTCAAAAAGGACCCCTTCCATGGTTTAACCCATACGGGCTCAATGTCCACGCCCCCTGCCTCTGACCTCACTCAGCCAAACAAGCTGCGAGAGTGAGTGACAAGGTATCTTGCAAATGGTCATATTACTGATCCGAGACTGTGCACCGGCGATCACCGACAGGGATAATAGTTCAAAACAACATTCGCCTTGTAACGATGGTGAAATAATCAGGACACGTGTGGAGCTAACAACAGTTTTCAAGAACAAAACAGCCAATAGCACGCGTAGCTTCTGTCTGTGATGCCTTCATGGCCTGTCCAGAGTATCAGATTTTTTATTGTACATGGATTTTGATTTTCAATGTTGTGAATGCTGTAAATGTATCTGTGTGTTCATACATAATATGTTCAAATAAGAGATCTGATCACGTGTATTTGCTTTATCTCCTGTCTTTGGCTCCTGATATAGCAAGCAAGATACTTGATAATAAAGCCAATTTTTCATGGCACCAATGAATGTGTTATAACAGGTTCCTCTGGATTTTTTTTTGTCAATTTGTTTGACAATTTGTTTGTCATATATGGTCCTAAATTTAAATTTAAACATGATTTCAGTGTAACTGACAACCAAATCTCATATATTATTTTTAATTTTTTATCAATGGCTTTCTATTGTGCATGTACAATATTTAGAACTTTTGTTTCCAACACAAAATCCACAATAACTCATCTCCATATTATGGGCCCTGTTTTATCAACAGTTAAAATCAATAATAATTTTATTTTAAGTCCATTCACTTTGTGCAGGCTTATAATTAAAATCAATCATATTTTTTTTCAATTATAACTCTTGATTAAAGGTTGAAGGCTGCATTGTGCAGTCCCATCTACTTCAAATTGTGTTATTTTACTTTACTTTGCATAGCAATAAAGTGCTATTTGCATTCCAGTCCTCTCATTTGACTGTCACTTACCACAATTTCCTCTTCTGTGGGTCTCCAGTGAACCGGTTATAATATCACTGCCTGGTCATTTTGAGCAACGCCATGCTGAACAACAAGAAATGATTGCAACATGAAAGTGGAAACACCTATTGCAAAACACTACGAAATCCTAGCAGTAGGGTAACAATATGGCGTCCATTTTTTCATGTGAACAGCAGTTGACCAATCACAGCGCAGTAGCTCTGAAACACAAACTCTCTCTATCAACGGCTCTGCTGCCTCGTTCGCCTATGCCCAGTCTGGTTAAAATAATCCACCCGGAAGACGCAGCAACAAAAGATCCTTGAATACACCTTTAACCCTAAAATGTTGTGGTAATTTCTCGGAGGCTGGGTAAAAGGCGGGCTACACAGTCTCGAGTTTATGATGGTTTTCTGGTGTCTTCTTGCCAAATAAACCAAACACGGCAGGACAGGATTGATGCACTTCTGTCTTCGTTTTTTTCTCTCCTCGAACCAGGCTCGCTCGTTACACCTCTCTCTCTTTTTGGATTCGATTCGAGATGTCATCATCATTGCTCTCTCCCTCTTTTTCTCTCTTTTTCTTTTTTTTTGTATGTGCGTGAGTATGTGCATTGCGGGTTGTGTGTGCATGTGTGCGTGCGTGTGAGTGTTCACCTAAAACCTATTAAAAATCCCATACCGTTCACCTAAACCGAATACTTCAGAATCCAGCTTGTGAGGTTGTCAGGAGACCCGAGGAAGAATCAAAGAAAAGAAAGGAAAGTGAAATCCAGCACCGACCAGACATCACCTACTACCCACTGGGTTACCAACCAGAATCTTTCACCAACCCTAGAAACATCTAAATTCCAACAAATTAGGGAGATCTCAAGAGACCAAAGGAAAGACTGAGGAAAGGAAGGAAGGATAGATGAAGCGTGTGAGCGAGTGAGATCCACAGACATCAGCCTCCACCGATTCAACGACCAGAGGAAGAAGCAGATTGTGTTTGAATTTCAGTAGATACTGGTGTGGTGGATCTGGCATGCATGAAAACCTCCACCAGAGAGGGGAGTCGTTGACCCCGACCAGGACAGAGCAAGCACAACCCCCCAGGGCCCCCCAGGCCACGGCAGTGCCAAGGAACAACCAACAGGCCCCGCAGGGGCCCCCGGCCGAAGAGCAAACCCAGGAACAAGGAGCGACCCGCCAACCCCCCCCCCCCCCCCCCCCAACACGGCCCGCGCCCCAAGCCCAACGCAGCAGAATGGGCGAGGGCAGGAGGCGCAACCGCCCACCACACCCCCACCCCCGACCAGAACCCCCGGCGGGACTTAGGTTTTTTTTCCCCAATTTAATTCATTAATTTTATCTGTCAATAAATGCCTAAATCAAAATTATTATTCACAGTAGTATCAAAAATTATGATAAAACAAAAAAATATCTCCATCATCATCATTAGTAGTAGTAGTACGTATCAATACGACTACTAATACTACTACTAATAATAATAAATAAAATATTTCCCAAATAAACAAGTTAGTTACAAGTTACATTTGAGTGCAGTTTGTTGCCTGTAGTGCGTTGATGGCCTCCTCCCTCCCTACTGTGAAGGGGGCCGGGGGATGGAGCGGCGCCCCTGGCAAGCCGAGTAGTGGGAAATGTGGGAAATGTTATGTCCCCTATTTACCCCCCGCCCCTCCCCCCATTTCCCCTCCCCTCTCCTCCTCTTCCGACGACCGAACCAGAACCATTCATCTCTCCCCTCCTTCGGATTTCACATCCGGGTTACGGGACACTGTTTGTCTCCTGGATCCGTGTGTCTGGACAGTGGAATCATCACCCCCCCCCCTCCCCCCACCGAAGCAAGCACCGCGACGTTCCGCAGCCTCTCGACGGACTCGGCGCCTCGCACAGCGCACACAGCTCCCGGCGTGAGTCGATGGATGTCGCCCAGTTGCGGCGAGTCGCACTGAGGCGGGCATGAGGCGGTGGTGGTGTTGATAGTGGCCAGCCAGTCTGCGGTGAGCCGAGTCGCCCCTTGCAACGATGTCGAAAAGCCTCAAGAAGAAGAACCACTGGACCAATAAAGTCCACGAAGCGGTGATCAGTCGCAGCAAGGACGGCGAGCTGGGCTTCGAGCTGAAGGGGGGCGCCGAGCTTGGCCAGTTCCCCTACTTGGGTGAGGTGAAGGCGGGGAAAGGGCTCGTCCAGAGTGGCAAGCTGGCCGAGGATGAGCTACTGCTGGAGGTCAACGACATGCCCGTCGCCGGCCTCACCAGCCGGGACGTGCTGGCCGTCATCAAGCACTGCAAGGACCCGGTCCGCTTCAAATGTGTCAAACAAGGTGAGCGTGAGCCAGCCGCAGCCGCGACGTATTTACGTTTGCTGACGTTTGTGTGGAACTATACGTGATTTATGTCAACTGCACACTTTTACCCGGTTATTGTGCCGTGTGACATTCAAGAGAATAGAACAGGGTTTAGCAATTCGCAAACAGATGCTAGCTGGGCCTGTTTTGAGTGGCGCTCCAGAACCGGAACCAGTAGTAGTAGTAGTAGTAACCGCGGTTGTGGCTGTCCGGAGGGGGCGTGCCTGTCTCCGGCGTCTTGGTGACATGCTGGAGGAGACAGTGACCGGCTTCTGCTGCAAACAGACAAACAAACAAACAAACAGACTAACAGACACATGGCTGCCATTAAAGACTTGTTGCAAACATAAAGCTGTCTAATTAGCGAGGGGCCTGACTCTTATTGATTGCTGCTGCTGAAGTTAATGTGGCTTGAAGGAGTGAAATCTCAAATTGAAAACAACACAAACACTATCAGATAGACAGATAGAGGTGCATGGATACTAGAAGGATGGATGGTGGATGGGTGAGAGATGGATGAATCGATAGATGGATGGGTCGATCAAATAGTTGCATTGATGCACGGATAGACAGATTGGTATACAAATGAATGGATGGATGGATGGTAGCATGGGTTCCCAAGCCGTCCTGAATGAGCTGAACAATTTGAAATTTGAATGGTTTGAATTTCTCAAGATATGTGGAAGGAAATGCTATGTAACTATGGAGGACCAAAACTGCGAAAATTCAAAATAAATACATGACCAAATTAATAAATAAATGACTAAATGAATAATTAATGACTAAAAGTGAAAATAAAAATGGATATAAAAAATATAATTCAAAAATTAAATCCACAAAAATAAATATCTATGGAAATAAAAACAGCCATATATTATATATATATAAAATGTAATACTTTAATCAGTCATGGAATAAAGACAGGTAAAACAAAATAGCGCCAAATAAATTAATAAATATCACAAATGGGTAAGTGAATAAGTAAATTAAATGAACACAAGTAGGTAGTAAATAAAATATAAATAAATTCATAACAAAAAATACAGAAGTCACCACAAAACACTGAAACAATGGTGAGTATCATGCTGAGTCATACACTAAAGATCAAAGATGTGTTTTGAGAGATGTTTTAAAATTGGATAGAGAGGGAGGTTGCTTAACGGAAAGGTCATTCCAAAATCTATGGGGAGAGATTTGTCTAAAATCTTGTCTAAAATGTTTCTAGAGAGGACAATAATGTTCTCTTAAGCACAAATAGAATTTAAATAAAAGAAAAAAAGTTGATTATCTAGGAATGAAAGTTGGTCGATCATTATTAAGTGGAAATACAGTATGTTTAAAAAAAAAAAGTGTTCTGTATTCATAATTGTTCTTTCACCAGGAAAAAATATACAATTTTTACTGAATACAGATATTCAATAAAAATTTTCTTTATGATATTTGAATACCTAAATATTTGATAGTTGCAGCCCTAAAGGGGACTGCAACCCGCATCGCTATGCTGGTTCATGCATAGCATAGATGGATAATGAAAGAGACTACCAGACACCTGACATTTGGGTAGGACTGGTCATCAGGAATTTCAGGGGTTTCCCAAAGTGTCCAGCCCTGTCTATTTTCCGACTAGTGCCAGTCGCCCCAGTTGATAAATATGAATGGGCACATGTTGCTGGCCGCTGTGTGCACTCACTTCCCAGGGCCACGAATCGCGAATATTAATGGCTGGATGTCGGTCGAACAACACAACCCTGGCTGGTACCACCTCTGCCTCAATTTTAGCCAGGAAAAAGGCTCTGAAGATTATTCTTGTTCAGTGTTTGCATGTTTAAAGGGGACTAATGTAAAGTCAATCGAGTTTTTTTGTGGTAAATGCCATAAGAATTATATGTAATATTGTTTGTTTATTTTTGATTCATTTACTTACCACCCAGGATGGAAGCCTAGTTATTTCATTAGGTATTGTAAACATAACTGACGAGATGTACTGTTACCATTAATTACAGTAAGTAAAAGAGTAAAGTTATTTCACCCCTATCGTAAGCGTTTATATATTGACAGAAAGCCCACATTGTTGAGATATTTGCAATTTTAACCTTGAATGTATAGGTGGATTTTTTTTGTGTGTGTGTTTGAAATGTCCGACTGCATTTAAATGCATCTTGTGTCTCGCAAGACACGTCAATGTTTACACTCCTATTAGCGTCCAGCTGCTAACGCCGAAGACTTGTGTCCTATCATACAATGAGGTAATTTTCTAGCGGTTTCTTGCTTCCTTAATTTGTGATTTCGGGGTGGCAATGTGTTGATGTTGGTCGTTGAGAGAGGACGAGGCAAGCTAACCGTTTGGCCAGCCAGTACCCATCAGCTGCCTCTGGAGTCGCATGTCAAAAAGGCACGATAGGACTCCTTAAGCTTGACGGCATCCCTTACCACTGGTTCTGCTGAATGTAAATAAATGGACTATGAAGAATGTGGGACTTTTGGCAATGTGAAAAATGTGCCCCCTAGATGTCCTGAATGTTATGAACAGTTTGAATCTAGAATGAGCAAAAATTGGGAAGTGTGACATTTTTGAAATGCGGAATACATTTTTGAAATGCGGAATACATTTTTGCTAATAGATAGATAGATAGATAGATAGATGGATAGATAGATAGATAGATAAATACTGACTGACTGACCAAACTTGGGCAACCCTGCAATAGAAGGTCAAAAAGTAGGTGAAATAATAATGCAACTATTTTTTTTTGGTACAGAATTACCGAACCACTATGTGTGAAGCTCTTCAGCCCTCACACATCTAAAACCAGTGTAACATTTTATTGCCCTTGTACATGGCAGCAATCATCCAACAGCGAGGCATACCTAATGTTATGGCTGATGCGTGCATACTTTAAGACACAGTCGACTATAAACAGGACTTCCGATTTAATGTTGGTCGTGGTGAAGCTGTTTCTTCTTCTGTGGCATGAAAGCAGCATTCTGACAGCGTCTTGTTTTCTGGGACATGAGAAAAGCAGCACAAATCAAACACTCGGGCCGGTTATTTTTGGAGCGAGCCGAAGATTTGCCTTCCCGAGCTGTTTGCGCCACTTGCCTCCATATGATTGATTATTGAGTTGGAGCTTTTGACAGGGAGAGCCACTTGGTGTGCAAGAAGGGGTTAAATGCTAATGTGCATCTACTGTAACTCACCTAGGTCTATTTTCTCCTCCCTCTTCTCCTTCTCTTAGCCAGTTAAACATGATGTGTTTCTTGAACTCTCCTCCTCACATTCTCTGTGCTTTTACTTGAGCTCCATGCTCCTTTTTCCAGTGTCGCAACACCATCCTGGATGGTGCCTACTCTCATGAGACATTTCATAAGATACACCTAAAGAATATAAAATCTTTTTTTTTTTTCTGGAGAGCTCAGTATTGTTCATTCGATAATTTTACCAATTTGACATGTCATCATCATTGCTCTCTTCTTTTTTTAAAATTTTTATTTATTTTTATTTTTTAACATTTTGTATGTGGGTGAGTATGTGTCTGTGTGTGCGAGTGTGTATTCATTAGTTCACCTAAAACCTATTAAAAAATCCCATACCGTTCACCTAAACCGAACACTTCAGAACCCAGCCAAAGCCGTGAGGCTGTCAGAAGACCCGAGGAAGGACCAAAGAAAAGAAAGGAAAGTGAAATCCAGCACCGACCAGACACCACCCACCACCCACCGGGCCACCAACCAGAGTCCTCCACCAACCCCAGAAACATCCAAATTCCAACAAATCAGGGAGACCTCAAGAGACCAAAGGAGACACTGAGGAAAGGAAGGAAGGACAGACGAAGCAGAGTGAGATCCACAGACACCAGCCTCCACCAATTCAACGAGCACAGGAAGAAGCAGATTGTGTCTGAGTTTCGATAGATGCTGGTGTGGTGGATCTGGCATGCATGAAAATCTCCACCAAAGAGGGGAGCCGTCGACCCCTGCCAGGACAGAGCAAGCGCAACACCTCAGGGCCTCCCAGGCTACGGCAGCGCCCCAGCCGCCCCCAAACCCCCAGAAACCTCCCCCCCAGATCCTCCCCCAACCAAGCCGCCCCCCCCCCCCCAGCCCCCGACCCCCAGATCCCGGGGATCCCCCGCACCCAGGCATCGGCGCCGAAGAGGGGCCGGACAGCGGAGCGGAGAGGGCACCCGCGCCCACCCCATCCCCCACCGCGTGGAGGGAACAGCGGGGGCAGAAGGGGAGATCGGGGCACTGGGGGACGGGCGGTATTACCGAACCCCAGGCCCAGCGGAGAAAGGCCCCGGTCGTCACTCCAGCGTTCTTAGTGAAAGCTAACCCTTTTACTGAGATCGCCAGCTTGCCGACTGGTGATCTCTACCCCTACACCTTGAATGTGACCCCACCCAGTGTATATACAAGTGTGTGTGTGTGTGGTGCATTAAAATTGGGAGCAGGTGAACCGGAGCAGAGGGAAATTATATCCCCACGCTCCGATCCACCTGCCTCCCAGGCATGTCAGTTTCACAAATGAAACACAAGTTTTTATAGTGATTGGCATTGCAGACAAACAACAGTTTCATTATGTGTGATTTATTGTTAAGCCATTATTTCAATTAAGAATTTTACACACGTACGCACGCACATACAGTGCTGCTCAAAAGACAGGCATGGTCAGGTGTTTTTATATAAAATATTAAAATAACCTTATTAAATGTTTAGTCATACCCCAATCTACAATGCTGACATTGAAAATAATGGACTTGAACAAAAATAATGATAATGTCATTCATTCTTGAACAAAAGTTGATTTAAGGAAAACTCAGATTTCATGGGTGCAAAAGTATGTGAACCTTTCACTTAATCGTACATTGAACCTCCTTTTGCAATGAGAACTTCATCCAAACACTTTCTTTAGTGATTTATCAGTCTTTCACATCTACTTTGGGGGAATCTTTACCACTCTTCCTTGCAAAATGCAGCCAGTTGAGAGAGGTTGGATGGGCGTCTAGCATAAACTGCCCGCTTCAGGTCCCGCCACAGCATTTTGAAATGATTTAAGTCAGGATTTTAACTGGGCACATCCAGAACATGAATCTTGTTGTTCTTCAGTCATTCCTTGGTTGTTTTGCTGGAATGCTTTGGATTATTGTCCTGTTGTATGATCCATCTTCTACCAGGCTGTAACAAAGAACGGCTTCAGGTTATGATCCAGGATTTCACAATATTCCTATGAATTCATGATTCCCTGGACTATGTGGAGTTGTCCAGGTCCTGAGGATGAAAAGCCAGCCCAGAACTTAACATTCTCACCACCCTGCTTTACTGTAGGGAGAAGGTTATTTTGCTGGTATGCAGTGTTGACTTTTCACCAAACAATACTGTTTTAGTTGTGACCAAACAGTTCAATTTTGGACTCATCTGTCCACAGAAGGGACTTTCAAAAAGCTTAAGTGTTGTCCCGGTACTTGCTGGCAAAGGTGAGATGGGCAGCTTTGCTCTTTTTTGTGAGCAGATGCTTCTACCGAGCAAGCCTTCCATGAAAGCCTTGTAGATGGACTTTTCTTCTGATTGTTGAAGCATGCGCATTTGTTCCAGATGCAGAAAAAGAGCCTTAATGTGATGTTCGAGTTGGCTTTTTCCCGGAATTATAATTTTTCTTGTGGTACTTGCTGATATTTTAGAAGGTCATCCACTTCTAGGCTGGATTGTAGTAATTTTCAGTGTTCTCTAGTTGCAGATGATCTGCTTCACAGTGGAATGATGAAGCTCTTTTTTTTTTGTTGTTGATGTCTTTATAGCTTTCCCCAGACAGATGTGGTGTCACTACCCACTTCCCGAGGTCCCCTGAGATTTCTCTTCCTCTCAGCATGACTGACCTGTATGGGTTCACCTGATTAAGACTAAAGTGACATGGTTTTGTCTCTGTTTCAGTCAGTGATACACAATTTCTTTGCTAAACCTCTCATTTCATTGGTCCATCGGTGGTTAGTTTAGCTACCAATTTGTCCTACTTGATCCTACTTGACAGCTTGTTTTAAGCAATGCACCTCAGGGTTCACTTACTTTTGCACTTACATGAATTGACTAAAAAATCTTTTTAATTAGGTTTTGACTACACAATTGATTAAAAAAAGAACAATGCATTGAATTGATAAACCTACATCTGTTATTTCATATAAAATGTAATAGTTCAGATTGAACAACAAAATCAGGTTGAAACAATTGGAAAGTCCAAATTCCTTAAGAGGTTTACAAACTTTTGAGCAGCACTGTATATGCAGCATTTTATTTCTATAAATACCAGTTTTGACATTTTCAAATGATCACTACTTCAACATTCCTGAGAAATCACAAATATTTAGAAGAAGTCCGGCGGGCTACTCATGTGGCCCTTGGGGGCTACCTGATGCCGTCGGGCACCATGTTGGTGACACCTGTTTTAAAGGCTTTTAATGTGGTCAGAGGGTCCTGCGTGAGCGAAGACCAATGTGGATGGCTGGTGCAGCAACGTGTTTGTATAATTTTAATCAATGACGGTGTGATGAAGCCCATTTATTAGTGTATTAAATTAGTGATTGGACATGAATTTTGGGTGTTGTGCTTATCTTGGTGTGCAATCTTTTATGATAACAATAGCCTATAACGTATAATACCAACTTCAACAATTTGGTATATGGTAACTCAAGAAAGTAACTCAAGAAAGATATTATTATTTTTTTAAATCCCTGAAAAGTAATGATTTTGGACTGCAAGGATTCTTTCAGACGTTATGAAATACCCTTTTATGAAATACCCTTTTTTTAGTACACCCGAACAGTCTTGTTAAAACTAGACATATTAAAACACACTTACTTTAAACACATCCTTTAAGCACATTTTGTAAACTTATTTCAACACACACACACTCAAAATGCAAGCATAAAATGTATAGAAAAAACTGTCCTAACAAATCCCATATGCTGTATAGCAATGGTGAGTATGATATAATCTGATGTTTTGTTTTTGTTATGCTTCAGATATTTCTACATGTTCATTTGTGAGAGCCAGAAGCTGCATACACTCTTTAATGGACTATTGAAAAGCGCTATATAAATCCGATGTGTTATTATTATTACTATTATTATTTCCACACCTCTGAATCTGCAGTTGATGGTTCCCACCAGCAGATGACAGTAACAGGTCAATCTGATGGTCCTCAGAACATCTAAAACCATTTTGACCTTCTGCTGTCTGTCTGGACATGCTTTAGTCCATCTGAAAAAATAAAATATGTCCATGTTGCGTAGTTAAAGAGATGTAGAGATGATGTGAGCTCAGACAACCTCTCAATGTTGTAATGCTGAGTTATGTGAAAATTATTAACGCACATCATCACCTACAACTGTAAAGCAGGATTTTATATATCTATAATCAAATCAGTTGTGAAGTGTGTAAAGTTGAACTCATTCCCCTCAGCACATTGCAAACTTTGAATATGAAACACATTAGGCTTAGCGGTCTAATATAATTATGTTAACAAAACAACGTCACGTTAGAAGCTAAGCTATCACCTCCTGTTCCAGATGTTATCTGCTGACTGTCTCATTCGAGCTTGTGTAATTGATGAAAGGGAGAAATGAGCTGACAGGTCAGTACAGTAGAACCCAATTCAAGTCGCTGGCATTTGGACTCAGAAGTGTAAATGGTTGCCTTAATCGTTACGGACAGGCTTGATTAAACTATCTGTAACATAGCAGCTCAATGAAGCATCACCGAGTCAAATCATTACAACCGTCCCTCAGCCAGAACTACAATCTTTTTTTTGTCTTTTCCACAATTCAGCTTCTTTCGCCAGCTTCGCAGTCTCATTTTTTTCCCTTCAGATTACTTCAAAATTTTCGGCTTATTGAAATGAATAAGACAGATGAAATCAACAGCACTTTAAAAACAACCATTGCTATGCAAAGTAGCGATGCAGGATAATGCGGTTTTCAACCGATACCGAGAAACCAATAATTTAGTGCCGAAGTCAATAACCGATAAATTAGCCGATAATTATTTGCAAAATTAACTTGAATACAACTATACTTTCGAGTCCTACTATAAGGCTAGCATGTACAAATACACTGTGTAAAGCACCATGAAGATGAATTTTATTGACATCTCTGCTTCAAAGACAACCAGACCGGACTGACGGATCTTCCGTCAATTTTGACCGAATTACCACTTTTTTTTTCAAACCTAACCTTGACGTCAGGCTCGCATGGAACTCCGCACATGCTTCCAAGGTCATTGTTTGTGAGACCAATTACCATCATGGTTTCATGAAATAAAATTCCAAATATATTAAAAATACAAACAAGAAAATATCGAAGTAAAATGCAGCTTTTATAATTGTAAAGAAATAAGAGTCATTGTGCATTCAGGCAGGTTACTGGAGGAGAAACAAAGGTAACAACTGATTTGCATTTGCTGTCTAGCAGCCAATCACAGCGATTGTCACTAACAACAATTTGCATAAAAAGGAAACTGACAGAAAAATCACTTCATACTTAACCATTTTGATCACTGCTTTTTACTTTCTTTGTTCCCGCTTGCACCATGACTGTGTTAGCAAGACTGTGTACATGTTTATGACAATGCATTTCACTTAATGAAACCATGACTGTGGACTGCACAACAAATTATCTCCCAACCATGTTCCTTAGTCGACTTGTCATGATGTGAAGGTAATTATTTTGAGTCTGGTTATTTCTTTAAAGTTACAGTAACATGAAAAATTGACTTTTTGGAGCTTTTAGCCATGTATAAATGCTAATTCCTCACAAAAACATCACCGAAGTGGTCTTTTCCTCCATTTTCCCCTCTATGAGAAATTCTTAGTCATTCTGCTCTCCAAGCACCAGCCCCTCCCAACCTGAGAAAACGAGCGGGTTTTCACTCTATGATGTCATCAGGTGTGGTGCCACCGGCCATGCGGAATAAGCAGACGCCCACTTTCTCTGAGACCTCCATGCTTGCAGGATAGTGATAAAAGTAGCCTTTATTAGTAAATGTCCACTGACGTTTGTGTAAACTGCAAGTAAAATTTCTGCACTGTTAAACCTAACTGAATGAATGGTGTATTGGTTAGCATTTATCATGTAAGCAGAAGGTCCCAGGTTCGTGTCCCACTCAGGTTTTTTCTCTCTTCCACCTCCCCTCCTCCCTCACTATGATTTCTTATGGCAAAGGAGCCGTTCAAAAATGAAGCCCCCTGGCCTGCAGTAGTCCAAAATCGGTCAAAACAGATTTTCTTGCACAAACCAAAAAGTTTTGCTCTATGAGGTATATTAATTCCGACCATAGTCGACATTATCTGTCCCACTTTTCTCCAAAACCTTTGCAATTTAGAGCACTCCCAGACACAATGAAAAAGGGAGCCCCGTTCTCCCAAACATTTAATACAAGTATCTGGGATATCAGGAGACCAGCTGCTCAGTTTTACAGGCGTGATATATGTTCTCATCAACCACTCTTGGGCTTTAAGGCATGACCTATGTCATTCTTCCTCTGTAATAACCTCCTCAAAATTCCAAGTTCCATGCTTGTAGTCTATCAAGAGAGGATTCATTGTCATGAGTTACCAAAACAGAGTGGTACAAAGAAATCAAACCTTTATTAAAGAAAATCACTCTTAGTTAAAAATGAAGAAAAAAAAGAGCTCCTTATGGTCTTCTTGGAAGTGCAACCGATTTTATTCTTCCAAATAAAGGGGCAGAAATGGTTCGCAAATGTTTTGGCAAGTGATTGGCTTATTTGACGAACAAGTGAGTGCCCTATCAAGTGTGAGCAGCACTGATTAAAACTAGGGCTGCACAACATTGGAAAAACATGCGAGATATAGTTGTTCAATATAGCGATATGGATATTATAGCGATATTTAACATGTACCTAAAGAAATGACTTTTTTATTAACTAATGAAAGAATTGCATTTGTTTTGCGGCAAAATAAACAAGCTCAATGTATTTTTTTGTTAATTGTAATTACCCTAGATAATGTTCAACTATTGGATGGCTGGTCAAATTCAGATAAAAGCATACAATAACATATTAAACTTTTTTTCATGTCTTTGTGTTATGCATATTGCATGGGTAAATATCACAATATTTATATATTTTATATTAACTGTACTGTGCAGCCCTAAGTAAAACTATCAGTGATGATCTCTGCAAAGCTGCTTGGAAAGCAGGACGTCACCAAAATCATAGACAGCCATCTCCTGCTGAATCTATCTCCTGAGCTCAGAAATTAAGGGAGTGACGGGAGACTTTTTATTGTTTTGCTGTCTGCAATATTAGTCCGGTCATTCCTGTAACACCCCGCTTTAATCTAGAAGTCTGCCTCGTGGTGTTCTCTTGTTGTTATAATGGCTCGGCAGTCGTAAATATGTGTCTGGTCTTGATTACGCTGCCGTCGAGATAGACACACGGACAAGCATCATCATTAGGATCAGTCTCAAGGTGTGGGGGTTGCTGGGGGAAGATCAATATTTAGACCTTTACGAGAGAGACTGTGTCATTTACTATTAATAATGGACCTGGCTGCCTGCTGTAATAGCACCATTAGGAGTGTTGGAAGTATCATCCACAGCTAAAGAACACAAACTGTTGACATACATTTTAATGCACGCCCACACGCAGGGCCCACGCCAGCTTTCTAGGGCATGAAACTCACTTGGTGTCAAACTAGGACACGGGAAGAAGTAGACAAGGTCAAACGAAGTTTGGGCCTCAATGTTCTAGTTATTGACACGGGGATTTGATGCGCAACCTTTTGTTTCTCCTGTCAACAAAAGTATGAATGACAATAAGTAGCGTAAAATGCCCATCCTCACTTTGGTTTTGCCTGAAATGTGAAAGTAACGTGGAAACGAGAGTGTTCTTAATCATTCATTGCCATGAATGTATGTATGTTGAACATACTGTATGTTTGTATGTATGTTTTTCAACGTATAGGCATGAAAGAGAGTCTCGCCCAGCTTGTCTGTGATATTCAGTTTTGTAAACCATTGTAATTACTAACAGATCCAGCAATAAATAACAGATGGCATTATTGCTTTACTTTGGATTTGAAATCAGCACAACATTCGAGTGTTTTGAAGATGAAACATGATCACGATGGCCCTCCAAAAGCGAGTCTCTCTGTCCCAAAATGCATGCAGCGCATATTGGAGAGACCTGTAAATACTGTAGTGTACATATAGTGTTGTGTTCCTTATGTATTATTTTGGGGCAAGAAACAGTGTTGAACCAATCAAAACATTTTCATTGTCTTTATGTGACCAACTACACTTGAGAAATAACATCAATGATAAGTTATCAATAAACTGTTGTCACAGGCCACAAAAAATGGCAAATAATCTTTTAATTGACACAAAATTATTTAATCAAATTTCCCACTGCGGTGATATGACCTCATTTTAACAAGATCACAAGGAGCAAGAGTAAAAGAACCAAACTTTGGCTTATGGTAAGGCTGGACGATTAACCGAAATGTCACTATTTTTTTAGCAGGTGGATGGTATGTGCTGCTTTGAAAACCCCCTTTTTCTTTTAGTGCTCAGTTCCTTAGACCCCAATATTAGATTTGGTAGAGGCATCTTTTGTTGAATTACAGGTATAATTCTTTAATAAAAATTATACAGGTATCCTCCTGTAAACATCATTAAGCATATCATTCATACATGCATTGAATGCACAATCTAAAATGTCCTCTTGTTTATGTTTAACAAATTTAAAACACTCATAAATCATGCTGTTTCTACTAAGTACTGTCTCAAATGTTCTCCAATCTCGATACTGTAAACGTATACGATCGTCCGAGAAACGTTACTTGGGAGTGTCAGTATGGCATCCTTTGCGGCTTCAAAAGTTTTGGCCTATCCGCTATCAAGTCAAGTTTATTTATATAGCCCTTAATCACACAAGAGTCCCAAAGGGCTTCACATGCCTGCAGTTGACAAATATCAACGACATCCCCTGTCGTGGTGGGGTGGAGGACTCCTGGGTTTGCTCTCGGGCCGGTGGCCCCTGCGGGGCCCTAGGGGGTTGTGCTTGCTCTGTCCTGGCCGGGGTCGACAGCTCCCCTCTTTGTTGGAGGTTTTCATGCATGCCAGATCCACCACACCAGCATCTATTGAAATTCAAACACAATCTGCTTCTTCCTCTGGTCGTTGAATCGGTGGAGGCTGATGTCTGTGGATCTCACTCTGTTTCATCTATCCTTCCTTCCTTTCTTCAGTCATTCCTTTGGTCGCATGAGGTCTCCCTAATTTGTTGGAATTAAGATGTTTCTAGGGTTGGTGAAAGATTCTGGTTGGTAACCCGGTGGGTAGTAGGTGATGTCTGGTCGGTGCTGGATTTCACTTTCCTTTCTTTTCTTTGATTCTTCCTCGGGTCTCCTGACAACCTCACGAGCTGGATTCTGAAGTATTCGGTTTAGGTGAACGGTATGGGATTTTTAACTCTTTGACTGCCAAAAACGTTAAATGACGTTTAGTAAAAACCTACGGAGGGCCGCCAAGGACGTTAAAAGACGTTCTCCAATTTATTTGTATTTTTTTTGGGAAACGGGTGGAGGAAAGCCTTGGCCAGCTGTGGTGAAAGTTTCAAGCAGATCTAGTTAGCCTAATGAGTATTTTTGGCCCCGAGATGGCAGCAATGACTCTCTTTTGACAAGATTGGGTAGGCGTCAGTAGAAGACGTGAGCCGGAGCTAATAATAAACGTTAATAAGTTTTAGGTGAATTAATGAGTACACACTCACACGCACACACGCACACATGCACACACACACCCGCACATGCACATACGCACGCACATACAAAAAAAGAAGAAAAAAAGAGAGAGCGAGCAATGATGATAATATGTCGAATCGGTAACATTACCGAATGAACAATACTGAGCTCTCTCTCAAAAGAAAATAAATAAATAAATAAAAAGGGATCCCAAGGCGTTTCCAGGCCAGCCGAGAGACATAGTCTCTCCAGCCTGTCCTGGGTCGTCCCCGGGGCCTCCCGCCGGTGGGACAAGCCCGGAACACCTCTCCAGGGAGGCCTCCAGGAGCATCCGAACTGAAGAACCGAAGGTGCTGATTTTCATCCCAACCGCTTCACACTCGGCTTGAAGAAGCCAACAGCACCACATCATCTGCAAAAATCAGAGATGCAATGTCGAGGCCACTAAACTGGACCCCCTAAACACCTCGGCT
>NC_135437.1:2462270-2492270 GCF_051991255.1 Vanacampus margaritifer
GCTTTTAGTCACGTTCGCCCGTGTCGCCCAGGAGTGCAATGGAGTATATATCGGAATTTTTGCCTTGCCATGTTGAGGGTCTCTTACAGTTGAGATATTAAAAATCACAATGTATGTTTGCTGCTTTAGCGAGTGTATCATGATGTACCGTACATGGTGGTCTTCCAATATACATATCAGTATTGCTATATGGTATCAAGTTTCTCTGGGATTCTATCCAACACAGGTGACTTTTGTCAGCTTTGTTTTCCATATTCAAACTGCAGCAGATGCAATACTATAATGTCAATCAGTAGAGCTCCGCCAAGGCAGAACTTTTGACAAAAGTGTGAAAAATTGTGGATTGTCACATTTGTTTTGGTTTTTGGAGGATGACAAACAGTTTAGTGGTGGCGCGCCTCAAACACTAATTAAGCCATTCTACGGCCACACCTTTATTGAGATTCTTACCAAATTGTTATTGGTTGTTTCTTAGCCTGTTCTCAACCCCTCCACAATCACTTTTGTACTTTACACATTTACTGTCTTTCATGACTGCTGTGAAAAAGGCTATTAAAATAACACGAGAGGTGGCCTACTACCATAACCACACTTAGTATTAACAGTAGGGGTGTAACGGTTTTTGTATTCGTCACAAACCGTCTCGGTTCGTACGTCATGGTTCGGTGCATACTCAAGACGATGAATACGCAACTTTAATGCAGCATCTGCACTCCAAACCAGGTGGCAGTAATGCGCCTAAATAAGTTTGCCAGCCGAAAGTAATAATCCCCCCAAAAAAGAAAGAAAAAAACCCCGAAGAAAAAAACATTGTCATGACAACAAACTGACATGATAGTTTTCTCCCCACACTTGATGAATGGTCATTTGCATGTGCGTTTGTTTACATATTTAAGTAATATTCACACGCGGCGCGTTTTTGCGTCTCCTGTCACACGCACGCACGCACGCACGCACGCACGCACGCACACACACACACACACACACACACACGCACACACACACACACACACACACACACACACACACACACAGACAGACTGGGAGTGGACTAGTGGAGCTAACTTGTTTTTGGATGAATGGATGGATGTTTTTGTGCAATCGGTATCGCCAGGAGCTTAACTGAACTGAACTGGCAACCAGCACGAGATAAGAACGAGACCAGCGTACGGCGTCTCTCAAGATCTCCTGTGCAGCAACAGTGACGAAGCTTTTGGCTCGTGCATCATATAAGACCTATTCAACTTTGGTTTTTTTTAGGAGAGGATTGATTAGATCACTTGGAAAACGGCCTTTGTTGAGCCCATTTTTTACATTAGAAATCCACAAAAACACCAACATGCTGTGTTTGCAGGGAGCCATTCTGCTTACTATACAGTGCTGACCTGGCATATATAACATTTATTTAAAAAAAAAAAATTAAAAGACACTAATAATAATAATTATGATGATAATAAGATGCATAAACCTCCTGTACCTGCTATCTCTGACAATAAAGATAAGCTTTGTCTTTCTTTTCTTTTCTTTCTTTTTTTAAGGATTTTTTAAAAAATAAAGCTTAAGTACTTTTATGTGCATCTGCATCTTATGCAAAGTTATCTTTGGTAGTTCTAAAAGTTCTAAATGACGCTATGTTGGATAAACTGTTGCCTTCATCACTGTCAATTTCAGTTTTTGGGACTTTTTGTTTCTCCTGATGTACCGAACTCGTACTGAACCGTGACCCAAAACCGAGGTATGTACCGAACCGTGACTTCTGTGAACCGTTACACCCCTAATTAACAGCTTCTGTTAAGTATTCATGGAAATGGTGGTGTACGACTATTGTGACCAAAAACAAATAAGGAATTTTTAGGAATTAGGATTATGGAAACAGTGCTCTAGCTACTGTCAAGGAGTAGCGGGTGAGGTGTAATACAAGTTATACTGCATTTATATATCTGGATTTAGAGAAAATGCAGTTGAAAAAAAAGTTAATGACAAAAATGGTCCATGTTAAATGAGGGAGAGAATATGCAAATCCTCTGAAGGAGAGGAACAGACCTAACGACCTGGATGCTCACAGTCACAAGAGAAGAAAGTAACAATGACAGAGTTCATCATACTGTAGGTTCAACAGCTACTGTCCTGTTTTCTTTAAATTCCTGTAAAAATATACTGTAGGCTCCCATTGTGCTTCTTCATTGGCCTTTCTCTAATTCCCATAACATTTGTGGCGCTCATAAATCCTACTATTGGATAATGCATCAATAGACACCGTCAGAGGTATTAATTCAACAATATGCTTATTATTGTGATTGTGGTTCGCAGCAGTGTACTATGGTACGTTTTAACAAGCTAGCTATATAATCAAAGTGAAAAAATGTGCGAATACTGTTATAATGTAAGTTCCCATCAAATAGTGTGCTGCTCTGAGTAGAGTACAAAACTAGTTTTCTATTTTATTGTACTTTGTTAGGGGAAGACTAGTTCTACCTGTCCGTTGGTCAGTCTTTCAATCTGTCAGCCAGCTGTCCAAAATACAGGACTATAGACAATTCCGAGTTTATGAGGATTATTTTGATTTCAAAATGTGACGAAATGTCGCTTGACTACTCTAACAATTTACCTGGTTTGTATGCTAGTCACAGACAAAAGCAATACAATACGCCATTTGTTTCCTTTTTTTTTTTTTCTCCTGGAGAGCTCAGTATTGTTCATTCAGTAATTTTACCGATTTGACATGTCATCATCATTGCTCTCCTTTTTAATTTTTTTTTAAAATTTAATTTAATTTAATTTTTTTTATTTTATTGTATGTGGGTGATTATGTGTATGTGCTTGTGTGCATGCGTGCGAGTGAGTGTGTATTCATTAGTTGACCTAAAACCTATTGAAAAAAAAATCCAATACCGTTCACCTAAACCGAACACTTCCAGCCAGAGTCGTGAGGCCGTCAGGAAACCCGAGGAAGGACCAAAGAAAAGAAAGGAAAGTGAAATCCAGCACCGACCAGACACCACCCACCAGGCCACCAACCAGAGTCCTTCACCAACCCCAGAATTTCATCAAATCAGGGAGACCTCAAGAGACCAAAGGAGAGACTGAGGAAAGGAAGGAAGGACAGACCAAGCAGAGTGAGATCCACAGACACCAGCCTCCACCGATTCAATGACCTGAGGAAGATTGTGTCTGAGTTTCGATAGATGCTGGTGTGGTGGATCTGGCATGCATGAAAATCTCCATCAAAGAGGGGAGCCGTCGACCCCCGCCAGGACAGAGCAAGCGCAACACCTCAGGGCCCCCCAGGCCGCGGCAGCGCCAAATGACGACCCCCGGGCCCCGCAGGGGCTACCGGCCGGAGAGCAAACCCAGGAGCAGGAGCACCCCAACGCGGCCCGCGCCCCCAACACAGCAGGACGGGGCACTGCAGGCCCGCCAAGAACCCCACCGGCCCACAGCCCCCGCTCCCCCCGCCCCCCATCCACCCCCGCTATCCACCCCAACCCACCCCCAAACCCCCAGACAACCTCCCACCCCCAGCACCGCCCCCCCCCGGCAAGCCCCCCCCCCCCCGACCCCACCCCCACCAACCGGCAGCCCCCGACCCCCAGATCCCGGGGACCCCCCGCACCCAGGCACCGACGCCGAAGAGGGGCCGGGCAGCGGAGCGGAGAGGTTATCCGCGCCCACCCCAACCCCCAACACGTGGAGGGACGGAACACCGGGGGCAGAAGGGGAGATGGGGGCATCGGAGGACGGCGGACAGAGGTGGGGGAAGGAGACGACAAGAAGGGCAGGAGGCAGCGGCAGGGCCGCAGAGAGAGGGGGAGAGGAGGATGAAGGGTGACGAGGGAGAAGGGACAGGGAGGCGGAGGACGGGCGGGGAGAGGCGAGGAGGGAGAGGCAGCAAGGGGGAGGAAGGGGGAGGGGAGAGGGAACCACGGGGCACCCCGGCGGCCCACAGGCCCCGAACCGCGTTGCCGGGCCCAGAGCGACGGACCGCGCCGGGGCGGTGCCGCCCCAGACACCAGGGAGAGTCCCGCAACGCAGCACCCCCCAAGAGACCCAGGGAACGGCCAAGACACAGCCGCCACCCAGCAGCCAACAGAGGGGCAGGCCCGCCCGCGCCCAGCCAGGGGGGAACAGCACCTATAGAATTAATCCCCTGACATGCAGTGAATCCGAATATTAACCCTTAGTGCCCATTGGAGGTGAATCTGCTCGATCCTGTTGGCAGCAACTGGTTTCCTGACTATAAAAACACAACCATTAGTTACAAATTGTCAAATACAGAAACATCAATTTAAGTTATCACGATGTGGTGGCTCTCGCTAACAGGCATTAAGAATTAAGTAACCATAATTAGGTTAAAATATTCTATATACGTAGATCATGTTTCTATAAATTTTGATATTTGGTTTTTATTTGAGGCAGATCTTTTTTCCATTAAAATGTGATTTTTGAGGAGGTTAGACCATTGGTCGATATTCAGAGTTTGTTTATTTTTCCAGTTAACAAGAATTGTTTTTTTTTGCGATAGTAAGGGCTACAAGTGTAGATTGAAATTGTTTATGTGGTAAGTCAGTTGTTGTTAGATCACCTAGCAAACACAAGTTTGGAGATAGAGGTATCCTACAGTCCAAGATAGCGGAAAGTTTTTCTAAGAGTTTAGTCCAGAAATACATAACCGGAGTACATAACCATAAAGCATGAAAATAAGTGTCTGTAGTGTTTTGTAAACACTGGAGTCTGAGAGTCCCATTTTCTTCATCATATATTGAGTAATTAATGTATGTTCTATGAATAATTTTATATTGGATAAATTGTAAATTTGTGTGTTTTGTCATTTTAAATGCGTTTTCACAAACTTGAATCCAAAAGTCAAATTCCGGAGCTATAGACAAGTCTCTCTCCCATTTTGAGATGGGTAAAGACATTTTATCAGTATATGAAAGTAACTTATATATTTTTGAAAGTTTTTTGTTGTTGTCGGAGAAAGCTTGGTAATATCTTTAGCTAAAACAGGCGGTTGGAGCGTACCCCGAAGTGTTGGGATTTGTTTCTTTATCATATTTTTAACTTGTAGATAATGTAAAAAACTTCCGTTTTTTATTTTATATTTTTGGAGCAAGGATGTATATGATATAAACATATTATCTGAGAAGAGATGGTGGAGATGTGTAATTCCTTTCTGCTCCCACACACCTAAATAAAACGATTGGTTGTTAAGTTGAAAGTCGGGGTTATGCCATTGGGGAGAAAGCCCACAGGGCTCCAGTTGGGCTTTTGTAATTTCTAGTGCCTTCCACCAGGCAGTCAGGGTGGCGGAAATCATTGGGTTTTTAAAACAATTATGTCGCTTAATCGATGTTGTAATAAAGAGTAAATCTAGAAGTCTGAGGTTATTACAATCCCTCTGTTCTAGTTCCAGCCAACAGTTAGTATCTCTGTTGGGTTGTGCCCATAGAATGATATATTGTAGCTGGTTAGCTATATAGTAGTACATAAAGTTTGGTGCCTCTAGACCACCTTTGGATTTACTTTTCTGAAGAGTAGATAGACTAATCTTTGCTTTTTTTTTTATTCCAGTAAAATTTTGTAACTGCTGAGTCCAACAACTGGAACCAGTTAGCCGTAGGTTTAAATGGAATCATTGAGAAAAAATAGTTTATTTTGGGTAAAACTTTCATTTTAATGGTGGCTATTCGTCCTATTAGAGAAATAGGAAGATTATTCCAGCGCTCCAAGTCACTATAAATGTTATGCAGAAGTGGAGAAAAGTTTAAATGAATTAAATCAGTTAATTTAGGTGAGATTTTTATCCCTAAGTATTTTAAATTACCTATAGGAAATGAGTAGTATGGGTCCTGGCTTGCAGGGTTCCATGAATTTTCTGTAATAGGTAGAAGTGTTGATTTTGTCCAGTTAATAGAATAATCTGATAACTGTGAGAATTTAGTTATTAAGTTAAATACTTCCCCTAACGAAATAGCAGGCTTTTCTAGATAAAGATATCATCAGCATATAGTGTAGATTAATTTTATGTTCTGTTACCCCAGAGTGAACTCCTTGAATCCTTCTTTCTTGGCGTATGGCTAATGCAAGTGGCTCAATAAATATTGCAAATAATAAAGGGGACAGTGGGCATGCCATTTGTTTTCATTGTGTAAGGTGTGTTGCATTACGGAAATATCGGAAATGCCCGGATGTTTGTAATTGTTCATAGTACCCATTTTCTTAACTGTCAGTACAGCTTGTCTTGTCTCTTTTTGTTTCCAAATTTACTGCAGGACCTTCTCAATTGGTCTGACTTGGCCAAATAAGGTTTTGCTTCTTAGTGCCACAACCCGAGATTGCATGAGCTTTTGCCACCCGGAAGTATGTATAAGGTTTGTTAAGTCTCATTTATGATGGAAACGAGATTTTTGCAGCAGGTATCAGTGACAGTCTAAATTAGGATTTTTTGGGGGGCCTTTAGCGGAGGCCTGTCTACTTTTCTCACAGCAGGATCAGTTGACGGACAAGAGGCCCGACGTGGTCTGGCGCACTGCTTCAGTGAGCAGAAGGCGAGCCGATTGCTGTCTGCCTTGATGACTTTGTGACGGATTGCACCTGTCATCTGTTCCCCTTTCGTCGCGCCGTGCTATAAAATGTCCCCGGCAAGTGCTTGGCGTCAAAGTACCGGCAGCTACAAGATGTTGTTGCAGGCGTTTAGAGTGCTCATTTTTATGTTATGTTTTTCCTTGCTGGTGTTTGTTTATGTCTTTGTATTAAGACCAAATCAGTGCTCGAGGCGTCCTGGCTGGCGTCTGTAGCTGTGAACTCATCCTCATCGGGTTGTGTGTGTTTTTTTTTTTTGTACTCCAGTTGGTGATGTTGTCAAAAGGGTGGTTTGGGGGGAGGGGTGGGGGTGAAGCATTTGGTGGGCGTGATCCTGAGCAATTGAGGAACATCATGGAGCATCTGGGCCCATTCACACTGCATGACATGTTTCTCTTATTGGTCTTACTGTATGTTTATTGTCTGTTTGTTTTGTTAGTAATTAAATCAGTCTTAAAAAGCATGAACAGACTTAAGTGAATTACTAACAACCAGGATAGCTGACAGCAGATATGCGTAAGTCAGTGCAGTTTGCTGCGAGCCATAACACACATGCACAGAGCTTTATTTTTTATTTTATTTTTTTATGTCTTTTTCTCTTTTTGTCTCTTTTTTTTTCTGGAGAGCTCCGTATTGTTCATTCGGTAATTTTACCGATTTGACATGTCATCATCATTGCTCTCTCTTTTTTTTAAATTTAAAATTTATTTTGTTTTTTTATTTTGTATGTGCATGTGTGCGTGCGTGTGAGTGTGTATTCATTAGTTCACCTAAAACCTATTAAAAAATCCCATACCGTTCACCTAAACCGAACACTTCCAGCCAGAGTCGTGAGGCCGTCAGGAGACCCGAGGAAGGACCAAAGAAAAGAAAGGAAAGTGAAATCCAGCACCGACCAGACACCACCCACCGGGCCAGCAACCCCAGAAACATCTAAATTCCAACAAATCACGGAGACCTCAAGAGACCAAAGGAGAGACTGAGGAAAGGAAGGAAGGACAGACGAAGCAGAGTGAGATCCACAGACACCAGCCTCCACCGATTCGATGACCTGAGGAAGATTGTGTCTGAGTTTCGATAAATGCTGGTGTGGTGGATCTGGCATGCATGAAAATCTCCACCAAAGAGGGGAGCCGTCGACCCCTGCCAGGACAGAGCAAGTGCAACACCTCAGGGCCCCCCAGGCCGCGGCCGCGCCAAAGGACGACCCCCGGGCCCCGCAGGGGCCACCGGCCGGAGAGCAAACCCAGGAGCAGGAGCGCCCCCCCCCCCACCCCAACACGGCCCGCGTCCCCAACCCAACGCAGCAGGATGGGGCACTGCAGGCCCGCCAGGCCTCCCACCGGTCCACAGAACCCCCCAGAACCTTAGTGAAAGCTAACCCTGCACAGAGCTTTATTACACATACAAAAATGTATTGTTTCCCACTGGGATACATTGAATTTATAGTAAATATTTCTCTAGGCGGAACATTGTTCACATTTTTATGCTATTATACTAATTAGACTTGTTTACATAAGTCAACACAGCATGGTTAACTAGTGTGTAACAGGGTTATAATTATAAATAGTTTTGGATCTTCCATTATAAGTGACTAATAAACTAATAATTCATTCAAATTAAAGGGATTACACAACGGAATTTTAGGCCCTTCCACAGTTAACTATAGGCATATAATGATTAAATCCTACCTTAGACACCATGGCGATGTAATTTTTTTATGAAATATAAGGTATTTTGCTGGCTATTTTTCAAATGTGGAATTAAAATGCCCGGTTCAGTAAAACCCCGCTTCTCCCCGTGTGGTTGCCATGCCCCTCTTGTCCGAGCCGCCTGCTGCCAAGGAGCGCTGCAAGACAGGCCAGCTGTTGTAGTACAACCATGTCTTCTTTACATGTGGAAATTGGATGGATGTTCAATTCTTCAATAAACATTTGAAACTGTCATGATGTGGTCACGGAGCAGCATGGTGTCTGTCGGCGTGTGGAGTGGAGGACCCAAAATGCAGGAAGGCAGGAGTGCGGGTTAGACTGTTATGTTTTATTGTACAAACTCAAAATCAAAACGACAGCACAAACTCCGGGGGTGACCGTGACAATGGCAATGATCTCACAAGGGACTGATCACCACCCGGGAATTAAATGCACCCACACTAATTAGGGGATTAGTCACACCTGGGGCCAGGCACAAGTGGCTGAGGGCCCGGATTGGTCAGCCTGCGGAAGGGCAGGCATCCACTCAGGACCAATCGGGGCCCTCAACCAAAGCCAGCTCTACCCAGACATGACAGTACCCCCCCCTTAAGGGACGGATCCCAGACGTCCTAAACAAAGTCACCGTCTGTAGTGGGACCCGGATGAAGGCTCCGGCGTAGAGTCCAGGGACTGCAGCGGCACAGGCGATGATGCCAGGGGCTGCAGCGGCACAGGCGATGATGCCAGGGGCTGCAGCGGCACAGGCAAATGATGCCAGGGGCTGCAGCGGCACAGGCAAATGATGCCAGGGGCTGCAGCGGCACAGGCAAATGATGCCAGGGGCTGCAGCGGCACAGGCGATGATGCCAGGGGCTGCAGCGGCTCAGGCGATGATGCCAGGGGCTGCAGCGGCACAGGCGATGATGCCAGGGGCTGCAGCGGCTCAGGCGATGATGCCAGGGGCTGCAGCGGCTCAGGCGATGATGCCAGGGGCTGCAGCGGCTCAGGCGATGATGCCAGGGGCTGCAGCGGCTCAGGCGATGATGCCAGGGGCTGCAGCGCAGGACGTACGCCGCCGGAACTGGAAGCGGGCGCTGTACGGGGGCCGTCAGAACTGGCAACGGGCGCTCAACCAGCGCCGCCGGAAACACTGGCAACGTGCGCTCCGCGAGCGCCACCAGAAACATCGGCAAGGGCACTGCCATCAGCGCCGCTGGAAACACTGGCAACGTGCGCTCCGCGAGCGCCGCCAGAAACATCGGCACGGGCGCTGCCATCAGCGCCGCCGGAAACACTGGCAACGGACGCTACACGAGCGCCGCCAGAAACATCGGCAACAAGCGCTGCACGAGCGCCGCCAGAACTGGCCACGGGCGCTCCCCACGCGCCGCTGGAAACTGGAAGCGGGCGCTGCATGCGCACCGCCAAAACAGGAACGGTACCTGCCTCTTGATCCGCTGGGTCCGTTTATGGTGGGATCATTCTGTCATGATGTGGTCACGGAGCAGCATGGTGTCTGTCGGCGTGTGGAGTGGAGGACCCAAAATGCAGGAAGGCAGGAGTGCGGGTTAGACTGTTATGTTTTATTGTACAAACTCAAAATCAAAACGACAGCACAAACTCCGGGGGTGACCGTGACAATGGCAATGATCCCACAAGGGACTGATCACCACCCGGGAATTAAATGCACCCACACTAATTAGGGGATTAGTCACACCTGGGGCCAGGCACAAGTGGCTGAGGGCCCGGATTGGTCAGCCTGCGGAAGGACAGGCATCCACTCAGGACCAATCGGGGCCCTCAACCAAAGCCAGCTCTACCCAGACATGACAGAAACAAGAAATTGTAGTGGAGGAGGAGGGGAGAAGAGGAAAGAAAAAAAGAAAAAAAGGGAACCCCCCACCCAAAAAAAAGACTACTTTGAGTGGGTCTTGAACCAGAGCCTGCTGTACACAGGGCTAGCGTTTGAACCACGACACCATCCATACAGTTACAATTAACAATTGCAAAAGGTTCAGCCAGAACCCTTTCTGGGATTTTAAGGCATTGCAAATGTGAAGGATAATTGATTGCTTTGAATTAATTTGGAGAGAATTTTATTGATAAAGGCTACTTTTGTCAATATCCCATGGAGGAAGGTCTCAGAGAAAGTGGGCGTGCGTTTAGTCCGCAAAGGCGGTGCGGGGGTGGGGCCGCACCCAATGACGTCAAACAGTGCCAACCGCTCGTTTTCTCAGGTTGTGAGGGGCTGGTGCTGGGACAGCAGAATGACCTAGAATTTCTCATACACGGGCGAATGGAGGAAAATACCACATGGTGATGTTTTTGGTGAGGTTTTCATGCATGCCAGATCCACCACACCAGCATCTATCGAAATTCAAACACAATCTGCTTCCTCTGGTCGTTGAATCGGTGGAGGCTGATGTGGATTTCACTCTGCTTCATCTATCCTTCCTTCCTTTCCTCAGTCTCTCCTTTGGTCTCGTGAGGTCTCCCTAATTTGTTGGAATTTATATGTTTCTTGGGTTGGTGAAAGACTGTGGTAACCCGGTGGGTAATAGGTGATGTCTGGTCGGTACTGGATTACACTTTCTTTTCTTTTCTTTCATCCTTCCTCGGGTCTCCTGACAACCTCACGACTCTAGCTGGATTCTGAAGTATTAGGTTTAGGTGAACGGTATGGGATTTTTAATAGGATTTAGGTGACTTAATGAGTACACACTCGCACGCATAAAAACACACACACACACGCACACACACACACACACACACACACACACACACACACGCACATACTCACGCACATACCAAAGAAAAAAAAGGGGAAAAAAACAAGAAAAAAAGAGAGAGAGCAATGATGATGACATAAAATTACCGAATGAACAATACTGAGCGCTATCAAAAGGAAGAAAAAAAGCTGTGGATGGTTTAATTTCTACAAACGTGGTGGTGTGGACACTATTTTTTTCTACACCCTGAGGAGGGAAATATCCGTTTTAAAAAATACCCTGCTACGTGTGTACATGGCCTAAATCCCCCTGATTTGATTTGATCTTAAATTCAATTGCTGGAGATAAGAGTTTGGTGTTTCTGTGCCGCATCAAGTATTCCACCATAAAGGGGTTCAAGTATTCAAAAAAGTACAACTTATCCAATCTTCTCAGTCTTTATTCATAACAGTTGAGAACATTAATGGTTCTTTAGGATGTGAACAAGATTTGGTGACACTGTGACCGTCCTCTCTCTCATTTCCCTTGTACTTTGCATACTCCTCAGCATGCCTAGTTGAGTAATGACGCCTGATATCTTGAGTACCACGACTTTCTTTATACATTCAAGTTATGTCAGGAAGCCCCATTGCTCAACAAGAAAAAAACATTCCGTCTACTGTTTGTGAAATGTTCTCGTCACCAACCTTAAAATGAAATGAAAGCCTGACTGATTGTCACCAGAATTTATGGATACATGTGCTAATGATAGTCTGAAAATGTTACATCGAATCTCGCAGGGTTTTATATTTATTATTATTATTATTATTATTATTATTATTATTATTATTAATTGTTTACATCGTTATGGCTCAATCCCGTTTGTCTGTAGATAAACATTACGTCACTTTATGTAAAAAAAACACACAAATGATTGTCCCCAAAATTTATGAGTACATGTGCATACATGTCGTATCATAGTCTGGAAATATTAGAACGAAATTCGCAATATTTTGGACGATATTCGAAAAGCTTTATGCATTATTATTATTATTATTATTATATGAATGTGCAGCAGCGCTTCCGTCTTAAATATTATCAAAAATATTACGAGTTTCCCCTATAATTAACATATGTCTACACATGTACTCATAAAGTTTGGGGACAATCAGTCACGGTTTTCATTCATGCCACCGTAATGCATGGAATGGTGGTTGGCTGTGTCGCGCTGCAGTCACTTCTGCAATTAAATGTCTTTTTTTCCCTTTCTTTCTCAAAGAAAGAATATGAAACCTGAGATGAGTGATGAGTGATATCTAAATTATGTCAATGCCATACAAATTTTTTAAGCACAAAATTAGAAGATGAGGAAATAAGTCTAAAATGAACAGGGCCGTGTTGCTTGCACACAAACGCGTCACAGCAAAGAGTGACAGGACAAAAATGTCCAATAATTACATGTGCTAATGAAAAGAAAGTGAAAAATAATAATTTTAATCTGTTGTGTGGGCCAATTTGACTAAAATTTTGGTTAATTCGCGCATTGTCTCCAATGTCGCTTTTACATTCAAACACGTTGTAGATATGTCACAAAATGACAGTTAGTGAGAGAGGAGCGCTGGAGCGTCCGATACGGATAATAAGGAATTATATCCGGGTTATGTTCCATCCATCCATCCATCCATCCATTTTCTTGACCGCTTTTCCTCACAAGGGTCGCGGGGGTGCTGGAGCCTATCCCAGCTGGCTTCGGGCAGTAGGCGGGGTACACCCTGAACTGGTTGCCAGCCAATCGCAGGGCACACAGAGACGAACAACCATACTCACAATCACACCTATGGACAATTTGGAGTGTTCAATTAACCTGCCATGCATGTCTTTGGAATGTGGGAGGAAACCGGAGTACCCGGTGAAAACCCACGCAAGCACGGGGAGAACATGCAAACTCCACCCAGGAAGGCCGAAGCCCGGACTCGATCTCACGTCCTCAGCACTGGGAGGCGGACGTGCTAACCAGTCAGCCACCGTGCTGCCGTGATCCGGGTTATGTTCTTGTACTAAAAAATTAATTATCCGTACCGGATACTCATGTTGTACGGATATCCGGCTCATCCCAACCCTTTAAAATCCGAAGAGGTTTGACATCTCAACTGACGAAATCGGGCAAAAATGCTGATTTTGGCCTCAAGCCCAAAGCAACATTGAAGATCCCATTAAGCCTACAAGTCATCTTTTGAGTCATCATTTGCCAAAATTTGCTTGTTTAATTCTTGCTACGTGTGTTTATTTTACTGAGGTCAAATTCTGCAATGGGAAATTTAATTTAAACATTTTGTGTCAAAAGATTATTTGCCATGCTGTGACAAGAAAGTTTATTGATATTTTATCATCATGGATATTACATCTCAGATACATTATACATCAAGAAATTAAAATTATGACATCTTGATGGTTCAACACAGTTCGTTGTTTTTTCCTCAATGTAATACATAGGCAACACATCAGCACTGTAAGTATTTACAAGTCACTCCAACCATATGCTGCTTTGCATTATGGGGCGGGGATGGCTTAAAAGGACCACCGCAATTCAACATCATCTTTTCATCTTCGGATTTCATATTTCATAGCAAATATTTACATTTCATCCTACTTAAACAAACATAAGTGGAAAACTGTGGTGGTAGTATGCAAATTGATTTGTCAATGATGTGTCATCAGTAGTTAACGTCGCCTGAATGACGACATTGAGTGATCAAAACGTTGCATTATTTACATCACATTATTACACAAAATGCATTTAGAAACTTAATTTTTTTTTTACACTAAATCCTGACTTGCCACTGGTGGGATGTGCTCGGCTAAAAACACGCCCTAGTTACGACATACAGTACAGGCCAAAAGTTTGGACACACTTTCTTATTCAATGCATTTGTTTTATTCTCATGACTGGTTACGTAGATTCTCACTGAAGGCATCAAAACTATGTATGAACTGATGTGGAGTTATGTACTTAACAAAAAAAGGTGAAATAACTGAAAACACGTTTTATATTATAGATTTTTCAAAATAGCCATCCTTTGATCTGGTTACTTTTTTGCATACTTTTGGCATTCTTACGTCTAGGAACTCTTTAAAGACTGTTGGAAAACACTTTCAGGTGACTATTTGAAGCTCATCGAGAGAATGCCATGAATGTGTAAAAAAGTAACCAGAGAAAAGGTTGGCAATTTATTTATGTATTTATTTGGTTATTTTCACCTTTTTTTGTTAACTCTTTGACTGCCAGACGTTTTCAGAAACGGGATGTCGCCAGTGCCAGCCGATTTAAGCATTTTGACTGATCTTTCAAGGTCCACAGAAAATGTGTTTGGACTATGGAAACACTACTACCAAAATGAAAGATTGAACTCTCATCTTTCATCAGAAAAAAAAAGTTTGTTTCTACCTTATTCCGTTCTTCAGTAATCAACAATAGAAAATGGTTAGTTTCACCAAAATGCTCTGTTTTGAAACAAAAAGCAGAGAAAAAGAGCTTTTTGTGAAACGATGTTATTTCATGCACTCTAGTGAATTGTACACTTGTTTTTGTCCATGAATGATGCCACAAACACCTAAATAGTGCTTTACTTCTGTAATACACCACCACCAACAATGAAAAAGTGTTTTTAGATTGCAAAATACGTTTATTTCCATTCAACAGTGTAACAATTTGATAAAACAATTTCGCAAACTATTTACAAATGTGCGCAACTGTGGTACTATTTACAATTATGTGGATGTTTCAAATACAGTTTTTCTTTTTGTAACGCTCCCATGCGTGCAAGGAGACGCAGGAGGATTTGCACAACAGATTAGTTTCGCTTGCGATGGCTCCTTTCGCGTGCAGACGTTACACTTTCTTGACGGCCTTTTTTTCCAGGGAGTACCAGGTATATACTGCAGTGTGTGTTTGGCCATGTTGTCATCAAGTCTACTCTCAGGATCATGATGCGGTGCCCTGGTGTTACGTCTGGCTTCCTCATGTCCTTCAGTTCCTATACCGGGTGGTAAGAGATGTTATGATACATCTTATCCACTCCATTCATGGTGGCATCGTAGTCCAGAACCAGTGTCTTCTCCGTGATCAGACTGTACCCACTCCTCCGATGAATATGCATTGGACTCAGGGTACTCTCACTGTCAAAAGAGAGTCATCGCTGCCCTCTAGGGGCCAAAAATAGTCATTAGGCTCACTAGACCTGCTTGAAACTTTCACCACAGCTGGGCAAGGCTTTACTCCACCCGTTTCCCCCCCAAAAAAAAAAAAAAAATGTGTGGACGTCTTTTAACGTCTTTGGCGCTCCTCCGTAGGTTTTTGCAGAACGTCATTTAACGTCTTTGGCAGTAAAAGAGTTAAGTACATAACTCCTAATGTGTTTGATAGTTGTCGTCATAGTTTTGATGCCTTCATTGAGAATCTACAATGTACAAAGTCATGAAAATAAAGCATATTGCATGAGAAGGTGTGTCCAAACATTTGGCCTGTACTGTACACTGTGTAAAAAAATTATTATTATTATTTTTTTACTTAAAAAATCACAAATGTTCTTAATGGTACTGCTTCCCTCTAGTGGCATGAGAATCACTGCTAAATGATAGTTCAGTTGTACAGTATTTAACTTCCAAGTTCAAGAAACTTGGATTCAATTTTTAAGAGGCATTTGTTTTTAAACATTTATTTTTACGTGCCTTTTATGTATACTACATTTTAATTTTAGTACAGTTCTTTAAAAAAAATCTAAGTGCAATGTTGATGTATAACCTGTGCATAATTGTTTCAGAGACTAAGAATAATATAAAATATTCTTTTTACAAATAAAATATCTTCCTTGTTTTTGATGAAGACTTAGTTTGGACAGTGGAGTGCAGTACCACCGGTATCAGAGTGGTGGTGCTGCGACACCGCAGCATGGCACGGCTCTCGTCTCATTCGACTCGCCGGCCTCCCGCTTGCACATCTCCCTCTCCTCCTCTCCTCTCCTCTCCTCTCTTCCTTAGGGCTATCGCCTCTCCGCATCCGTCGCTTTACTCCTCTCTCCACATCTCCCTTCCCCCCTACGAAATAACATCTTCCATTGCTGTGCTTCTTGCCGGAATTAAATTTGGCTGCAGCCGGCTGCTGAGCGCTTGAGCAGCAGCAGAAGCAGCTGAGCATCAGGGGGAGGACTAGGAGCAAGAAGAAGAAGAAGAAGAAGAGGAGGAGGAGGATGAGGAAGAGGATGTGCGGCTGGCGAGGATAGAGGACGCCAGGGAGGACAGCACACTCTGGGGATGTACACTGGATTATTTTGGGAAATCAACATCTGGGCCAGATACAAATGAGGTGCATGGACTGCACTGCCTTTATTTCTTCACATACGGTCGTGTGTGCCTATGTATGTGAGTGTGCGTGTGTGATAAGGTCATTTTCAGTGTGTGCTGTGAAAGCTGGGCGACCACTTTTTGTTTTCTCCCTTTCGTCCATTAATAACCTTAAACAATCACTTAATTGGCTTCATTTGTCTTCTACAGGCTGTACAGTGGACAAATGGTTAGCATGTCTGCCTTACATTTGTGAGGTTTGGGGATTTGAATCTGGTTCTTTCAACATTCCAAAAGCATGCATGCTTGCTTTGTTGGAGACTAGATTGTCCATAGGTCTGAATGCTTGTTTGTCTATATGTGCCATGAGATTGGCTGCCGACCAATCCAGGGTGTACGCCAAAGTCTTCTGGCATAGGCTCCAAATCAACCGCCACCCGAATGAGGAAAAGTGCTATCAACCATGGATGAATTAACCAATTTTTGGTTTTGGAACTGTTTCAAGGGCAGCACAGTGACCTAGTGGTTAACAAATTTGCCTTGCAGTTGAGAAGGTTCTGCATGGATTTGAGTCTTTACTGTGGGAAGTTTGCATGTACTTACTTGAATAGGTCTACTTCTCACGTTCCAAATACATGCATGCTAACTTTTTGAAGATCCGAAATTGCTTGTGAATGTGAGTGTGAATGCTTGTTTGTGACCTCCTCTAAGGCCAAAGTATCCTAATTCAGATCAACTGCCATTGATATTGCCTGCAAAAGTATGGTTGTTGGTAGGAATGAGCTAGTAATACTGGCCTTTTTTTAAGTTATCGGGTACAACGTGGAGGCTACCAATACAATCCACCGATATTTAAGGCAAAAAATAAATAAATCTGACATTGACAAAGTCCTCCTTAACGTAGTTGGCTCTATACTGCAGTAGTTTGACACATTGGCGAATCATCATCTAAGTCAGAAAGAAAGATCTTTGTCGACATAGTTTTTTGTTTTTGTGTTAAATGAACTTTTATATACATAGTATTCACTGACGTCACGGGATCGCAAGCCCGCCCTTCATGTTGGGTCAACTTCCCAGCGGACTCAGCTGTGTTTGTATTGTGTTTACACCGAAGGTTCTTTTGTTATTGATGAATGCCACCCCCCCCCCCCCCATCCCCCCAGCTTCCTCTAACGTTGCTTGTGTAAGCAAGACATATGGGGAAGATTTAGCTCAACACTCTTTGCACAGGTACACGTTAAAATGTTTGATTAGTGGAATCGATTGGATTACAAACATTTGCCGATGTTACTCCCGGACCGGACTACATGGCAACGAATGCTTTGAGGTAGGGTGGCTCCCAAAACACGGACATTCTTGCGTCTTCTGTACTTTTATTGGTTGCTATGTGCATTTATCAATTGTCAATTCGAGGTGAAGAATCTCGGCAAGTTAGCTATTTCCCTGACCGTGCTAGCATGTTGCAACAAAAATGACAACAACAACAACATTGTTGATTCATCACTTACTTCCGTACACTTTAACACCAATTTCAACTTTTGGGCTGCTGGGAAAGAAAAATAAGATACCTTAAGCAACCTCTCAAAACCGACCATTTTGACCACCAGATCTATTTTTAGCCAGAGCTAGCCATGGCTAGCAGCTCACATATATCACAAGCTCATTATGGTAAAAGCATTTTTACCATCTTACAATGACACTTAGCTTATTCAAAATGGTCAGAACTAGGGGTGTGAATTGCCTAGTACCTGGTGATTCGATCCGTATCACAATTCATAGGTTACGATTCGATTCAATACTGATTAATTCCGAACACTTCTTCACCCATTTGACATTCCATGGACCCGTGAACGGCATACAATACAACGTGGGGCAAATGACGTGTGAATACTATCTAGAACAATGGTGGACAAACTTGGTCCTCAAGGGCCGGAGTCCTGCAGGTTTTGGAGGTTTCCCTGCTGCAACGCAGCTGATTCTAATCAATAGGATCATTACCAGGCTTATGCAGAGCTTGCTGATGAGCTGATCATATATCAGCTCTCTTGGAGAAGGGAAACATCCAAAACCTGCAGGACTCCGGCCCTCGAGGACCGAGTGTGCCCAGCCCTGATCTAGAAGCTTCATTTCACATCTTTGTTAACCCTATTTTTGCACCATTATGAAGTGGTTCATGAAAATCCGGAATGAATGAACAAATGAATGAATCAAAGTAACTTGTAGTAAGCAACACAAGCGCTCCTAGCATTTGTCTCGCTGACCGTTTGCCACACCAAAGGCCTGCCGGGTCGATAGCTGGGGGTCGGTGACGTCATGTGAATACTGTGTATATCTAAAGTACTAGTGGTATGACTACTCTACTACTCGGTATCGGTGAGTCCTCAGAGTGAATACTCATACTGGTATTGGTTTGAAAAAAGTATCAAATGTCAACGTGTAGCATGGTGAAGGAGTGGCTTGCCTGTCTCTCTCACGTTCTAAAGTCCAGGGTTCGAATCTCATTCAAAGCATGTACTTGTGTGTTAGGTTAATAAAATAAAATCTAAAGGTGTCAATGTGAATGCCTTTGCTTTTTTTGTCTATATGCTATGTATGCATTGATAAAACGCAGAAATTGATGGATAGACATAGAATCCTCAAATTATTTGTTATTCAATGTAATGGTGGAATAGAATGGTATTCAGTGAAATTACTAGAACTTGGGAAATTCCACCATGTGGACAACCATAAAGTTGCACGTCGCCGGACGAGTGCTAATCGTGTTGGTAATCTCTGCCGGCCGGCAGCCAGAGCGCTGTCAAGTTGATCTGGCCGGAAGTTACTCGGGTATGCATGAGTAAAGAGACGTGCGTGTCGTTTTGTAACCCCGTGGCGGATGACAGGAGGTTGTAGGTTCCCCTGGCTCATACTCCTCCTTTGGTTGGGGCTACTGTGGGGATGGAGGGTTGGAGGAAGTCATCACAGATGAATGACTGTTTGTGGAGAAAGGGTTAGGGCTTTCCATCTATGAAGTGAAAATGGAAGTCTTTGCACTCTATTTGGGCTTTCTACAAGTAATGTGTCCAGTCATGATGTTGTTATTTTGCAGAAGGTTAGCGTGAATGGCTGTCTCTCTTTATTTGTGCTTTCTGGACTGACTATCTGGCGACCAGTCCAGGGTATAGTCTGCCTTGCACCTGAAGTCAGCTGGGATACCTTTTACAGGAAAAGCACTACAGAAAATATATATATATATATATATATATATATATACGTATATATATTTTTAATAACCAACATTCACAAATAGTCTTACTACAAGACTTTACACCAATCTCATTGGCTGGATCAGTATTGGACGATAGCATTACATGCAAAATCGGTGATCAGCTGTAATGTCTTCAATGTCTTAATTTGCCGATCAGTCAGCTCCACAAAATAAGATATTGCATGTGGTATTTAATGTTCATCAACAATTTTAAGATTTTTTTTCGCCCTATGCATTTCAATTGATGCTAATTATACATGGATTTTCGTGGGTCAAGCCAGTCGCTAACTGTCACAAATGTCGGCAGTCGACTGTGGCATAAATATAAGTAAGTCATAATAAGTATGATTTTCAAATAGATATATTGCACCCTTCCGATGAATCAGTGATCGGTTACAGTCTTTTTTTTAAACTCTATGATTGCTGATCGTTGATCAGATGAAAATCCTGATAATGTAAAGCCTGTACAAGCCAGCATTTCCCACAGATTTGAAATCTACTTGGGTGTGTGGATTTGTGTGTGTGGAGGGGGTCTCAGTCCTGCTACTTCACTCCTCTAACCTTCCTTATGATCCACAAGTGAGTGAAGGTGAACTAATGTTAAATGTGCTTATCTGGTCACAACACATTTTTTATATATATATTTATATATATATTTGTAACGATTATTTTGGTTGCCGTAATGGCTTATGAGAAATTTAGACGGTACTGAGGGGAGTTGTAATTTCCTAAACAACCTCTGGGGCACCACATTGACTTTGCTTGTTTGTAGGAGTAAAATAAACGATAAAAATCCTATTATCAAGTATTCATAATCTGAAGTTGCTACTTTAGTTAATCATGGAGTCCTTTGCTTTAATAAGAGAATTACTAATCCACTCCGTAAACACAAATGATTCGGTAGAAATTGAATTTCTAGACAACAACTTTATTTAGTAAACACACACATATATCAGTCACAGCCTAACCTATTAATAAAACGGAATAAAAAAAAAAAAGTGGATCAAAGATAAAAAGAGAACCTGCAACCTAACAAAGATAAAAAAGGTAGATGGGGAAGAGAGAGGGGCCGCTGCAGGTCTCCGGTTGGTGGCGAGGTGTACACGCGGCTTGGAGGCCGCGGCAGGTCCTTAGCTGGCACAAGTCCCAGTTGGTGGTGATGTGCTTGAGCGGTTGAGAGGCCGCAGTCAGTTGGTTTGGGCGCTGCGGGGCGTCTCGGGCGCACGGCTAGAGCAGAAATGGGTTGCTGGCGCGCAGCGGCTCGGTGCCTAACCGAGTCGTGGAACCAGGTCGCCGGGGCGCTGCGTGATTCAGAGAGCGGAAGGTAGGTGGGTCGGTTCTCGGCAGCAACAGACACGCGCTCTTTGGGGATGCGCAGTGTGGCTTAAGTCTGGGGCTCAAAGAAAGAAGCCATGCGGTCGCTCTCAGCGTGTTTGGTGACCACATCTCTCGTGATGGTCAGGAGGAGTTCGTGGGGCAAGACGTGAGGTGAAGAGGAAGAGGAGAAGAGGGCAAGAGAAGGAAGTTCCTTAGCGCGCTGGCTTTTAAACTGTGTCACAGGGGGCCAGGCCATAGTCCCGCCCCTTCATGAAGCAGACTTGGTCGACTGAGACCAAGCTTTTGGGTTAGTATTTGATCATTTTTGATCAGAATTGACAAGCCAGATGCTTCATTTATCATTCTGAACACATTTCAAACATTACCGCAATCATAAAGTTATTGAATCCACTAAGCTTACTAATTAGTTAAACTTAGGTGCCTACAGAAGTTACACAAGTCATTCATTTAAGATAGACATATTGGTTCTGTACAAAGATAAACAACAGAAGTCACTTGATGTCAGTTAAGCACATAGAGTCTGTTTATGTCCTGAATTATGTAGACTCCAGATTAATTAGGAGCGGCAGGATTCTTGAGGATAACACCGATAGTGACCGCTGGAGGGCACTGTTGTACCATATAACTTCCAAGGGGCATTATTTCCAACAACACATGGCTGATTCCTGTAGATAGACCAGATGGTCTGGGGACTGATAAGCAGCCTTATCGCTAGTTTGCTTGCTAAACAGGCTTTCAGGTCTTTAAGAGCTGTGGTACGCGTTCCCTGGGGTTCGTAAAAACAAAATCCAGTTCCTGCTGGAGGGAAACTCAAAGAGTCCTTTTGAGTTAAGACGCGCACACACATTCCCCAGGGGGAAATGTTTAAAAAGGCAAACAAAAATAGAAAAATTGAGGGTGACTGGCAAAATTTGACGCAATTACAACGCAAATAGACAAATTTGATTGGCCGGCTTGTTTTCGGCCGGTGCCGAATCGCTGTCTATGGACGCCTTTCCAGATCCACTTTCTTGAAAAAGAAAGTGGGTGTGGCTTGCCAGACTAATCAGAGACACACAAATAAGAGTTTTATAACCAACTCACGAAGCTGCAGTAAAATTTTTCATAATTTGCAAAAGACAAAGAATATATGCCTATTAGTGTTGTTATTTTTTCTGTTATGTGTATGCCGCTGCTTAAGGGGTTATAACACCGCAACAGATTCTATTTGTTAGTTCGTCTGTGATGTTTTAACTTTTCCCCCCCCTGGAAAATAAAAAAAACTGACTTAGATAAAGCTATGCAGTTGTTTAAAATACAAAATTCTTAATTCTCTATGTATTATGTATAGTTTGTCAGTAAACTTCAACTGGAAGCGACAGCAAGCAAGCTTTAAGCCTCTTTTATGAATAATTTTTCACTATCTGCCAAACTGCTGCTTGTTGTGAAGTGAGTTGAGTTATGTTCTGATAAGCAGTCTTATCGGTAGTTTGCTTGCTAAACAGGCTTTCAGATCTGTAGGAGCTGTGGTATGCGTTTCCTGTGGGTTGTAAAAACGAAATCCAGTCCCTGCTGGAGGGAACCTCAGAGAGTTTAAGACACACACACACACACACATTCCCCAGGGGGAATGTTTAAAAAGGCAAATAAAATAAAAAAAATTGAGGGTGACGGGCAATATTCGTTATATATATATATATATATATATATATATATATATATATATATATATATATATATATATATATTTTTTATTTTTTTTTTAATTAAATGCTCTTGAAATGTACTTGGGTGGTGGCCAGTTTACTTGGGTTTAATTATTAACATGGTGTGGGAAACACAATATGTCCTTATTGTTCTTACCGGAACATAGTGTAGTAATTGACATGCTTCTTGTTAGTGTGGTTGATGTTAAATGAATGAAGGTCTGAAACATGTTTGCCAGTCTAAATGTTGTGCTGTCCATTTATTTAGTCCGCATCTTCTTTGTCAAAACGAAGCGTCCCAATTTTTCTAGTGATTTAATACAAACACAAAAAGCCTGTTGCATACAGCGATCACAACAGCAGTTGTCAGCATGCGTTACTGTGTTACTGTGCGGTCAAAAAACGTTTCCGGATCTGGTAGGAACAGCCACTAAAGCAAAGGAAATCTTCTAATTAAATACACTGATCACGTAACCAATACCCAATGAACACACATAATCTGCTCCTACAAATAGAAAAATTTATTCTTTCTTGGATTTTTTTTAAAGAATGGAAACCACAATTTTTGCAAATTTATACATACATTTTGCAAAAGTAATCATTCACAAGTAAGATTTTTTTTTTTCATTGCCAAGTTTTTTTAGGCTACCACAAGACAGCACATTCACCACAAAAATGTTTTGAGGCCAACATTTATCTTCTGTATTTTTTTAATGTCTTGTCCTCATCCGTGGAGAATCAGATTGAGGTCAATAATAAGACACAGAAATCTGTTTTCAAATGTAGAGAGTAAAAGCAAGAATTAAAAGAAGAAAGAAAAATAAACACTCATATAAAGTACAGATACCTGAATATCTACCTAAGTACAGTAACAAAGTATTGGAACTTTACTACTTGCCACCACTGCCTCTGACAGGGAATGAAACCCAAGCCAGACGAGTAGTTGGGATCATATAATTGTCCAAAATAGGGATTTCGGCAACCCTGATTGATTCAATGTTTTGAAGAGGCATTTCACAAAACTTTTGTCATTAATTCTGAAACAGCGCACTTGGCTTTCTCCATGTTTTCCATTTATTGAGTCCATAAGCAAGGCGTCATCTTTTGCAGTGTGTTCTGTCCTCTACGGGGCCTTTGTCACTGGAACTGCTGACTTTGCACTTCCCCAAGGGATCACACAATTTGACCATTGCCATGGTGCGTGTGTGTGTGTGTGTGCGTGCGCGCGCGTGCATGTGGGTGTCACCTTTGATGTTTTGTTGTTGGTGTCAGAAGCTTTTAACGTGATTGAACAATGCTCTTATGTCAAACACAAACAAACCTGATGAAACTTTAGCGCGCACCTAAGCTGAGTCCAATTATGTACTTTCATGTTGTTTGCATGGTGTCACAATTGGATTTGGAAAGAGGAAGAAGATGCTGGTTTTATGCCGACAGCTTTTGGGAAGAAATGCTGCAGCACTCTTGAAGATGCAATTGTGTGCTAACGGAAGGGTTAAGTTTAGCATTATGGATACCAGAGGCAAGCGCTGAGTTTCGGACATTCAGTGGGTATTTGAGTGACTTGATCCACCTTTTAATAACATCATGACATCGCAAAATAATACTCTATAACTATGAGTGGCATCAATGAAGGGACCGAGGCATTTTACATGTTTGATGATAAAAGTATGGTGCTGTACAATGTTAGTCAAAATAGTATAAGAGTGCACTTCATGAGATGCCATAGGTAGACATGTTTGGAAAACTGTCACTTGAAATATAACACCATCTTGAAATGAATGTTTACGACCAGCTAAGATAGATAGCGTGTCTGCACTTAGTGAGATAAATAATACTACTACTTGGTACTGAGACAGATAACCTGCTAACAAGCATGGTTAGCATCAGTTAGTTTCCTCTCTGAAACTAAGTTATTTCGCAAAGCGGAGAAGAGTAGACAAGTAGCTCCATACTTTCTGAGAAGTACTTTTACTACATGTTGATTTGATCTATTTTTTTGAATCTAAAGTTTTCCCTTTATGTTTACTCATGTACAAAGTGGTTTCGATGTAAAAAGTTATGTCCCCAAACATTTCAAGACATTGCAAAATCCCGGTAATGGACATTTGATAACTACCCTAGTAAAAGGGTAATGTCAGACCAATTAATCAGCCGGTCACAAAGCATATAAATTCGTAATTTCACAAACAATCCTCAGATGAACAATGCAACTTGTACACAGAATTGCTATGGATGTCATTATTTGACACATGACAGTTCGTTTAAATATTAATAATGAAAAAAATATAGGTTAACATAAAAATGCCGCGTTCCATTTGCATTTGTGTTATTTTTTTGGGACAATATGTTTACAGTTGTGCCTTACAAATAGCGAAAATCTGCGTATAACTGATTTTAAGTTATATAGGCCTACCATGAATTTACCGATCCAGCCCACTTGGTATTATATTTTCCTCTATGTGCCCCCTGAGCTAATATGAGTTTGACACCCCTGACCTAGGCAGTACCCATATTTTGTTACAAAACAAAAGATTGCTCAAGAGTTTCACAAACTTTTGAGCAGCACTGTGTGTGTGTGTGTGTGTGTGTGTGTGTGTGTGTGTGTGTATATATATATGTATATATATATATATATATATATATATATATATATATATATATATATATATATATATATATATATATATATGGGTCCGGCCCAATGGGGAATACATTTTTGGGTGACGCCCCTCTGGGCTCGCGGTCTACTAGCATTCGACACACTTAATCACTGATTTGAGACTCTGTTCGCGATGCTTTTCTGTCGTAGTAGGTTTTCTGACCTTCTACGCTTTCTTTGAGTCGTCGTTGGATAAACGCGAATGTGGCCCGGAGGTGGGTTTGCAGGTCCTCCACGTACGGGGAGTCTGTGTACGCCTTAGCTAGTTTCTCCCAGCTGGTAAGTCAGGTGCAGGGGAAGCGTCATTCGCCTTCCGGTCATCATTTCAGAGGGGTACACCCCAGTGGATTCGTGTGGGGTGGTTCGAATCGTCATGAGCATCAGCGGGAGTCGGGTGTCCCAGTCCTAAAGGTTGGAGGTCACAAAGTTTTACAGCAAATTCGCCACGGTGCGATTAGTCCACTCTACCTGTCCTGATGACTGCGGATGATGGCTAATGTGGAACCGGGCCTTAATTCCCAGCATTTGCCAAAGTTGTTGCATTACCTCAGCTGTGAGGTGGGTTCCCCTGTCTGAGAACACGTGATTCGTCAGCAGGCATGCGGTGGTGTGCGTGGTGTTGTTTGGAGCAGGCAGACATTCTACCCACTTGGTGAACGCACAAACTACTGTGAGAAAGTATTAATTCCCTCTGAACGATCAGACCATGGGAAGGTGACTCCTTCCTGTTGGAGTGGTGGTCGGTGACTCGGGTTTGCTGGCCGAAACTGGCAGGAAACCAGGCATCCTTTAATGTAGGTTGCCATGTCGTTATGCATGCGGGTTCAGTACGCCATTTGTTGTAGTGCAGTGACGGGTGCCTTGAATCCGCAGTAGCCTGCATAAGGCGCGTCGTGGGCGTATGTTAGCAAGACCCCCCCTTTGGCTCTGTGAAACCACCAACCGCAGGGCGGACGGAGACGCAGCCTTTGCAACATGGAAAGCAAATCTTTCAAGTCGCTCACATAACGCGTCAAGTGGTTGGTGAGGGTCAGGGAGGTGTAGACTGATTTTAAACAGCGCGGGGTCGCCGGCTTGACCAAGTCGGAGGTGTCTGAACAGGCGTCTATGCACGCTACGGGTCCCAAAGTGGTCCGTGCGGGAGTGTCGCAAGAAACAGCGGAGGACGCAGCGCGGCGACGCGTGAGACTGTGGAACTCCAGGGTTGGGTTGGGAAGGGAAGCCAAGAGTTATCAAATATCCAAGGAGTCCCGTTCAGGGCCCCTTGCTTGGCTAACGTATCCGTCAGGTCATTAAAGTGTTTATCAGGTCCTGGAACTTTTGAGTGTGCCCGGATCTTTTTCCAACGGACGTGCGTATCATTGGAGGAAACCAAGTGGTCGCACGTCTCAATGAAGTCACAGTGTTTAACGGGTGTTTAACCATTTTGACACCACGTTGGTAGATGACAGGTGAAGGTGAGTGTAGATAACCAGCACCGTGACACCATGTTCAATTGCCAATTTGAGTGTAATAAGGGTGCCAGCGATTTCCGTGTATTGAGACGAGTGGGGGCCCAATTAAAATTGCAGCGGTTTGCACGATGTGTCGTTGACCCAAGCGGTGCCCACCCCAACCTGCAGCTGGGTTTGGTGGTGGTAAGAGCAGCCATCCACATAAGCTGTACGCATGTCCTTCCAAGACATGTTCCTCAAAATAGCGGTGACGTGAGAATTACGGCAAGGAGTCGACACACAGTTTTGGCAAATCGCTAGATCGGTACCGGACCCGTTACTTTGTAACACCATAAACCAGCTGGGAATGCGCGCGTTCGTCACAAGGCCGTCTCGAATGTGTGGGTTGTTGAAAAAGGTAACCGGATGATAGTTTGTATCAATAGTTATGGGACTGCTGAAAGCAGCACATATTACTAGAAAATCCCCAGATTTTTCCGCAAAAATGCGGCCCGTACCGTAGATCGCACCGGGACAAATGAGGTATCAAACGATGCGGCTCGATCTGACTCGGTGCGGCATTACTTTTCTAGGAATTCCGAGTTACCATGGCGACGCAATTCCCAAAAAACTCCCATAGGAAATGAATGGAGAAAGGGGGGACAAATTACAGATCAAGCACCTTTTTCCAAGACACGCTGCGCGCGCATACGTTATCCGGCCGATATGAATTTTAGCTCATTTTGTAGCAATTTTTCCCATCTTTAGCTCAGTGTCGAAATTTATTTTAAGGAATGAAAGCTCTCCCCCCTGTGCAGGTTCAAAGACAGTGAGTGAAATAGCCTTCTATTACACTCTGTGGCGCAATTAGGCTGTGAGTGGTGGGAACCAAAAAAATATATTTCCAAAAGTCAAAAGTTTCACTTCAACTCGTCACCATGGCCACAATCTTTGCTCACAAGACAGTAGTGACAAGTCTCTTCTTTCAGACAAACTAACTTTTATTTGGCTAAGGTGTCATTTAGTACCTTTATTTTCACTTTAAGCGAGGAGAAGTCGGACTAACTCACCTATCTTTTCCATGTTGAATTCGCCTCCTTTTTCCTCTTCATTTTGGATAAATCATAAGTTTTCAACCTGCTCTCTTTTGGTAATTTTTCATCTGATTAAAAAAGTGAGAACATGCTCGCGTTCCCCAAACCCTTGCCGTTCTAACGAGCCATTTCTTGAATCTGCATCTTGAACCGTTAAGTCGTGAGAGGCTTTTGTTCGAGGTGTGCGTCTCTCATACAATATCAATGGAATGTGGGTGCGTGACGTCTCCAAGTCAAATGTGTGTGCGTGAAAAGTGCATTTTTCCTAAAGGGACAGTGAGATACTTTTAGTTGATGTTGATTATGGTTAACTTCCACATTTCTTGACCGATTCCAGTCGTTTAAATTTTAAACTGTTCAGCTCATTTACAAGAGTCAGCAGTCCCATTAAAAATTTCCGCGGGAATTTTTCTAGTTACTTTTTGGCATCCAATATAGTTCGAGAAATGCTTGATTGCCCATACTATGGAAAGCAGGGCTTTTTAGCAGTCTGAGTATTTCAACTCGGGGCCGTTCAGTGTTTTACTGGCATACGCCCAAGACACGTTTGTCCAAGTCGTACATTTAGTCTAGACCCGTGCTCACACAATATTAGGAGAGTCCTGCTTCCAAGAAAAATACCCTGTTACTATCGGGGTACGCGAGCTTTTGTTTTAGCAAGTTCATCGCGTTGTTTTGTTCGACACCCCAACCGAAGGGCGTGTCTGTCTTCAGCAGGTTAGTAAAAGGGCGTGCTATGTCAGCAAGGTGTTAGATAAACTGGCGCGGATAAATGCACACGCCCAGCTGCGAAGTTTCGAAACATTGGTGGAGGTTTTGATGTCAAGAAGGCCTTGAATACGGCTGGATTGCTGTTCAATCCCGTTCGGCCCAACCAAGATCCCCACCTAATTGACCTTTGTGCGGCACCACTGACCTTTCAGGAGGGACAGTTTGGCGCCTGCGGAAGACAGCTGTCCAAGAACGTGGTTTATTTCCACCAAGTGATCATCCAAAAAGGAGCTCCACATCATTATGTCGTCTACATAACTGAGATTGCCCCTGGCGGCGGTGACGGGGCACGCCTTGTTGAGGAAGATGTTGAATTCGTCCAGCGGGTTAGCATAGCCGGATAGACACCAGGCAAAAGTGTATTGTTGTTTGTTGTCGAAGGTGAGTGCCAACTTGTATTGATCCTTGGGGTCTACTTGAACGATGTTTTCATCGTTTGTGGGACCGGCAGGGTTAACTGTGACAATTTGAGATGGCCTAGTGAGTCTTCGGCCGTCGCCGTCTTCAGTCAAAAACAAGTCAGGTGGAATATGTCCAACCACGGGCACAGTTAGAGTGACGTCGTGGAAGTCGGAACGGATGATTTGTCCAGACTTCCTGTTTGGAAGACTCGGAACACACGCAAGAGGTTCCAAGTTGGTGACCACAGTACATCGTTGATGGTGTCTACCTGGACGGCAAGACGGACAAGCAAGTCTGCACCCACCAAAAGGGTGTGGGGCGCATCCGGGACACCCAGGAAGTATTAGGTCAGTGAGCGCTGAGTCCACTGAAGGTTTAAGGCACACACGCCCACTGCAGAAATGTAAAGAGGGGGTTCCATGTTCATCGTTAAACCGGCAAGACTTGGAGATGAAAGAAATGTTTGGGTCATAATCCTGCAAGTCGTCAGCAAAAGCTGTAGAAATGGCTGATTTGTCAGCCCACAAGGCGAGGACAGCGTCAAAGACGGGTCTACCTTGCACCTGGACACCTCCGATGATGCAAGCGGCGTACCCTGCGTAATGCAGCCATGTTGTCAACAATTAACTTTTTTTTTATTATTAGACGGTTAAACTTTTACTAGCGTTTAGTAGTTAATCAGCTAGGCGTGCGCAGTTACCTAACTAAAGCTATCAAGTATTATCGCCAACAATACACACTGTGTTCAAGCTGTCAGAAAGGAAACAGAAAAACAAGAGAAAATTTGCAGCAAGGAGGAGGGAACACGGAGCGAGGCTACGCAATCCCAAAACCTACACAAGTTGTGAAAAATCTATCCCAAGTTGATCTAAATTCTATTTGATTCACTCACTCACTTGAAAGCCGAGATAAAAAGTTTAAATTAAAATTGAATTAAATAAACAAAAACAGGAAGGGTAAATAAAATTAAAATGGATCAATAGTCTTAGTCAAATTAAATAGCTGGAGTGTCAGCACAGTATGCGAATGTCTCTTATGTATTCG
>NC_135437.1:2797270-2907270 GCF_051991255.1 Vanacampus margaritifer
TATATACGTTATGAGCAGCAACACATTGTGTACACAACATTACTCAAAGGCAAATATAGTGAAACCATGTTTTTTGTGATTAATCCATTCCAAAAGATCTGATTAAAACCGATTTGTATGAAAACCAAAACTTTTCTTTCCCATTGGCAATAATCTAAATCCAATTGTACTCTGAAAAACACAGAAACATTTTTAAAATATCTATATATGGAGAATAACTATGATTTAACATACAGAAAATAATGTGAAATAAATGACCAATGAAATGGATAAATGAGCAGTCAACGCCACATTTAACAGAAAATGCAAGTCATGTTTTATTCTTTTAGCACCCTCCATTGGTCAAGAGTCTTTACAGTAGTTTGGTCAATAAGCGATTGGTGTGAAAGCTTCACTCAAGGAAGTGCTGCACTCTAACACAGCAATGTATGGCCAGACTGGCGAACAAAATACAAGATTAACAAAAATACAGAGGAAACAAGGGGAAGCAAAAAACTAGGGATGCACTGAAATGAAATTTTTGGCCGAAACCAAAAAACGAAAATGAGACATGCTTGGCCGAAAACCAAAACAGCGGAAAAAAAATATGCACATTGTTTATTATCATTGCATTTATTATAATTAATTAAAATGATAATATTATTATAAAATATTCAGGGTTATTTAGCACAGGCATTTTAACAAAGCACAATATAAATTGAAATGCATCCACAACACAGACATTAGAGACATGTTGGCAATGGTACATTTAACACCAAACGCGGGGTGAGCAACTGAGCATTTTCTGGCGGTGCAATTGCACTTTATAGTCAATGTACTTCGCACCGGCGGGCACGGGTGTATGCGGTGCGGTGCGGATGACGCATTTGTAGGCTATTTGGAGCGGGACACGGTGCTGCGAACTAAAAATCGGCACATTCACATATTCACCAACGTTTAAAAATAAACACATTTCTTCACACCAGCCAATCGGCTTTGGGAACGGACTGCAAAGTCACACACGGCGTCCTGTACAGATCTGCAGTCAATCGGAGATAGTGGTAAGTGTTTACTTGTTTAAAACTGTTGATAGTAATAGTGCTAACATTAGTTTACGTATTTAGCACGGCCACCAGAATGCAAGTGAAAAAGTGGAAGCGCTCGAGGGGATCTCATCAAAGAAAAAAGGAAGGCGTTGCAGGAGAAAGAGTGGCTCACCTGTAGTGCAGTACTCTGCAGCACTCTGCAGCGCTCTCTTTTTTGACATAGTTTACTCACTCCCGTGTTTGCCGTTTAATTCAAACAGAAACTTGCTTGCAGCGTTTTTTGTTTTGCTTGCGTCACCACAACGTCCACTTTCGGCCATATTTGTCATGTCTGGGAAGATCTGGCTTTGGTTGAGGGTCCCGATTGGTCCTGAGTGGGTTCCTGCCCTTCCGCGGGTTGACCAATCCTGGCCCTCAGCCACTTGTGCCTGGCCCCAGGTGTGGCTAGTTACCCAATTAGTGTGGGTGTATTTAGTTCCCGGGTGGTGATCAGTCCGTGTGGGATCATTGCCGCTTGCCACGGTCACCCCCGGAGTCTTGTCTGTCACGGTGGTTTTGTATCTTTTCAGGTCCTTGTTTATTTTATGCTAACCACTAACCAGTTCCTCGGTTAGTGTTTTCTGTAAAATAAAGCACGGCAGTCTCGCCCGCACTCCTGCTGTGGTTCTCCTGCCTCCCTGCATTTTGGGTCCTCCACCTCACACGCCGACAGACACCACGCCGCTCCGTGACAGGAACGTAACAGAATGATCCCACCATAAACGGACCCAGCGGACCAAGAGGCAGGTACGGTTCCAATTTCGGCGGTGCGCATGCAGCCTCCGCTTCCAGTTTCCGGCGGCGCGTGTGGAGCGCCCGTTGCCAGTTCTGGGAGCGCTCGTGCAGCACCCGTTGCCGATGTTCTGGCGGCGCTCGTCTAGCGCCCGTTGCCAGTGTTTCCGGCGGCGTTGATGGCAGCGCCCGTTGCCAGTGTTTCCGGCGGCGCTGATGGCAGCGCCCGTTGCCAGTGTTTCCGGCGGCGCTGATGGCAGCGCCCGTTGCCAGTGTTTCCGGCGGCGCTGATGGCAGCGCCCGTTGCCGATGTTCTGGCGGCGCTCGCGTAGCGCATGTTGCCAGTTTTTCCGGCGGCACTAGTTGAGCGCCCGTTGCCAGTTCCGGCGGCCCCCGTACAGCGCCCGCTTCCAGTTCCGGCGGCCCCCGTACAGCGCCCGCTTCCAGTTCCGGCGGCCCCCGTACAGCGTCCGCTTCCAGTTCCGGCGGCCCCCGTGAAGCGCCCGCTTCCAGTTCCGGCGGCCCCCGTGAAGCGCCCAGTTCCAGTTCCGGCGACGCACGTCCTGCGGCCGACACCGGTTCCTGTTCCGGCGGCGCACGTCGTGCGGCAGCAGCCCCTGGCATCCTCGCCTGTGCCGCTGCAGCCCCTGGCATCCTCGCCTGTGCCGCTGCAGCCCCTGGCATCCTCGCCTGTGCCGCTGCAGCCCCTGGACTCTACGCCGGAGCCTTCATCCGGGTCCCGCTACCGACGTTGACTTTTGTTTGGGATGTCTGGGATCCGTCTCTTAAGGGGGGGGTACTGTCATGTCTGGGAAGATCTGGCTTTGGTTGAGAGTTCCGATTGGTCCTGAGTGGGTTCCTGCCCTTCCGCGGGTTGACCAATCCGGGCCCTCAGCCACTTGTACCTGGCCCCAGGTGTGGCTAGTTACCCAATTAGTGTGGGTGTATTTAGTTCCCGGGTGGTGATCAGTCCGTGTGGGATCATTGCCGCTTGTCACGGTCACCCCCGGAGTCTTGTCTGTCATGTTGGTTTTGTATCTTTGCAGTTCCTTGTTTATTTTATGCTAACCAGTTCCTCGGTTAGTGTTTTCTGTAAAATAAAGCACGCCAGTCTCGCCCGCACTCCTGCTGTGGTTCTCCTGCCTCCCTGCATTTTGGGTCCTCCACCTCAGACACCACGCCGCTCCGTGACAGGAACGTAACAATATTCTTTCGGCTTGAATTTTGTTTCAGCCAAATGAAAATTTTGGGTGGTTGAATATTCGGTGCATCATGACAAAAAACTAAAATAAAACTAAGCATTTCCCCCCCAAAAATACGAATTAATGTTAGATTAGCTAACCCGCATGAAAACTAACAGAATTTAAAGATTTATAACAAGGTTAGACAAAATCAAAAACTGAACTAATGAAAAATCCTAAAATGTGTGTGGTTTGTTGTTGCAGAAGCTTCAGAATGAACTGGAAATGGAGCGCCAGCAAAGCCAGATTGGGGAGGGATGCGACTGGCTTTCAGCCCTGCCCAACCACATCTCACTGAAGGTTGTTGTCTGCGCCACCTGCCCCTCACTATTTAAAACTGCTCCCAGGTTTTGCTTTTGTCAAAATACCCCAAGCATCAAGAATTTGAACTTTCACACTATAAGGGTAACACATGAATCAATACTGTGACGATGGGTTGCCCGCGATAACGATATCACGATACATGATATCTATGATATTTGATGTACTGGCAAAAAAAAATTCAATGATATAGAGCTCCGGATGTTGACATCACGCATCCCACAATGCACTGCGCCAAAACATAACCAGCGCCACTTTGGCAGGGTAGAAAACATATTGCTAGTTTGAGTACACACAAATGCCACACTTTTACAATGGTAGACAGCTGTTGTGCACCAGGGCGCCATAACGAGAAGCAAAAGAAGGGGCGAGCATTCTACAGGCTACCAAAAAAGCCAAAACAAGGCGTAGCCAATGGATCATAGCATTCATAAAAAGGGCCAAGAACAAGACCGAAAAGTGACAGCCTTTGTGGCGTTTATCGCCTGTGTACCGATCACTTCATATCGGGTGAGTCAATTACTTGAACAGTTAGTCATGTAGATGTAACTGCATAATTATTTATTACTAAATGATGGCGAAATACGTGATCCGACTCATGGCACATGGCGGCTAAAGCAGCAGATGCTAACATACCGAATGTCCTGCGAAAAGCTAGCTTCCCACTATGCGCATAATATGGGGGGAATAGTCTGTTTCGTTATGTCGTGAAAACCTTTATTTGTGCTGCCACGGTTTTTAAGATATTACACAGTTAAATTTTATAACTGATCAACAGTAGCGGCATCAACAATACTTTTTACGGCATGAATGAGTCAACGATGGCAGCAGCTGTGCAAGACTTGTGACGCTGCGAGCTTAGATGTACTGTACTATAAAAGTGATGCATAATACGAATGTATTATGCATATAATGTATTGCAATACAGTTATTAGTCACCTGTTAAAAAAATGTAGTTAGCTTGAGCAAATGCAAAGCACAAAAACTGCGAGAGAGTGAGAGAGAGAGAAAACCTTGCAAAAGCATTCATCCCCTTGAAGTTTTCAATATTTTGGCACGGTACGGCCACAAACAAATATATTTCATTGAAATTGTATGTGATAGTTAAACACAAAGTAACACACAATCATGAAGGTAAACAAAGTAGATCTCTTATTTCAAACTTGTTTTACAACAAAAAACTTAAAAAGTAGGGTGTCCAAAAGTATTCTTTTGGGGTATGTCTATCAGTTTTGCACTTCTATGGACTGAAATTGTTGCCTATTCCTCCTTACAAAACAGCTCCAGCTCATCTAGGTTAGATGGAGAGCATTTGTGAAAACAGGTTTTCTTCCATCTTGCCTTCTACTCACACCATCTTCTCTGTCCCTGCAGGAGAAGCACCCCCAGAGCATGATGCTCCCACCACCATGTTTGACAGTGGGGATGGTGTGTTGAGACTGATGAGCAGTGTTGTTCATACGCCAAAGATTACGTTTATCATGTAGGCCAAAAAGGGAAATTTTGGTCTCACCTGACCAGAGCACCTTCTACCACTCGTCAGCGGTGTCTCCTACATGGCTCCTGGCAAACTGCAGACTTGACTTCTTGTAGCTTGCGTTTAGAAATGGCTTTCTTCTTGCCACCCTTCCATACAGGCCAGATTTGTGCAGTACTCAGCTGATGGTTGTTCTATGGGCAGATTCCCTACCTCTACTGTGGATCTTTGCAGTTCATTTAGAGTGATCAAAGGCCTCTTGAGTACTTTACTGATGAGTGTCGGCCTTCTTTGGTCAGAAACTTTGGAGGGACGGCCTTATCTTGTAGATTTGGTACTCCATCCACTTATGGATGATTGATTGAACAGTATTCGGTGAGATGTTCAAAGCTGTTGAAATCTTTTGGTGTCCTACTCCTGCTTTAAATCTGTCCACACCTTGTGCCGGTCAGCCTGGTGTGTTCTTCAGTCCTCGTAATGCCTTAAGGAAGATAAAGAATGCGGTTCACAAACGCTCTCCATCTAACTTTGCTGAGCTGGAGCTGTTTTGCAAGGAGGAATGGGCAAACATTTCAGCCTCCTGATGTGCAAAACATACCCCAAAAAACTTGAAGCTATAATTTCAGCAAAAGGGGGTTTGACAAAGTATTAATTCCGAGGGGGGATGAATACTTTTGCACACCCTACTTTTCAGTTTTTTTTTGTTATAAAACACGTTTGTAATAAGATGTCCACCTTGTTTACTTCATGATTATGTGCTATACTTTGTGTTTAACTTTTACCTAAAATTTCAATGAAATATATTTATGTTTGTGGTCATACCTTGCCAAAATGTTGAAAAACTCAAAGGGGATGAATGCTTTTTCAAGGCGCTATCGATAGCTAGACGGACGGACGGACTGACTGACTGATTGATCCCTTGAAGGAAATTAGTACCATGTTAGTAAACTGATTTTTTTTTTCTTATTCCCGGTGACAAATTTAGTAGATGATATTGGTAATATGTCTTTTGAATAGCAAAGCTGTGGGTGATTCGTGATGGGAAGTACTGAAGTATTCCGTTACAAGTTGTGGCTGTGGTCCTAGATCCATATGATAAACAGTAGTCCAGATGAGTTTGACAGACATGTTTGTTTTTAGATATTATTTAATATGAATGAATTAATCCTCCAGTGAATATGATCCAAAACAGACACCATCCATTCCCTTTTGTGTCACTTTTGAAATTGACCACGCTAGACAAACATATCCAGCCAGTGACCTGCCTCATTAATTGCTTGCCAACAAAATCCTTGACGTGGGAGCACCAATAGCAGCCCATTGAGTTACATTGTGACCAGTTATCCTCCAGGAAATCCAGACCATGAACTCCAGGAAATCTTGTTTCAAGTGACAAGGACGCTACTGTGCAATCTGCGCCGTTTGGTGTGTTGTCATAAAATGTTAATATTCACCACCAGTGTATCTATTATTTATTGCAACAAAGAGAGCAACAATATATTCTAATATCGAACCCCCCACTATTTCACTCCGTATTTCTTGTTTTGCTGAAATGACGTGGTCTTCTTCTTATTGAAGCAGAGCCCAAAAAACAAACAACAATAAAAGACAATGCATTGCTGCCTTGAGATACGAGTGATCCACCCTCCCGAGTTTTTCTTTTAAATATGAAACGTCATTTGGCCAATTTTTTTTTGCTTTGACTTGCAACTTGAGTGCAAACTTGAGATACGAGCACTTTAGGATGGCAGTAAACTCAATTCAACTCACTTCACAAAATAAGCAGCAGCTTGACAAATAGTAAATATTTCATCCAAAAAAGAGGTTTCCAGCTGTATGTATGTGTATGTTCGCCACTGTCAGTTGGCAGTTGTCACTCAACGAGCAGATTGCACAAGTTCAAGATGGGATCTTGTCACCGGAAAAGCCATTGAACCGCTCACATTAATCAGTCCAAGGCTTCAGAGGTTTTGTATCAATCAAATACACTTGCATGCTACAAATCAAGAACATTTCTGGATATTTACAGTGGATAACTCTTAAAAAGACAAACATATATACAGACACAACACACAGTATTTTCTATACATTTTGTGCTTGCATTTTTTTGTGTTCAAATGTTAAACTGTTTAAAAAGTAGGTTTTAACACATTTGAATGTACTGTGAGAGATGTAAAACTATACAGCACAACACGTTTTTATATGTTCTCTCTAGGGTTTCAGTGTAAGCTGACACCTATATTTAATATTTTGCCAAATAGACAGGAAACAAAATATGTACTTGGTTGTTTGATTTCACACTTGATGGCTGGGCAGGCACTTCAGAGAACCAACTATTTGTATGCAAACAATTAAAATGTCAGTTTTCTCTAATACGTACGCACACGCGCGCGCGCGCACACACACACGCACACAGTGAGCCTCAGGATGTGGGGTCTGTTTATGAGTATGTAATTTTTTATAGAGTGGAAACAAAGAAATGCTTGTTTGTTTATGGCCTCACATTTTTTGGCAAAGGGGAGCAGTGTGTTTGCCTTTGTTTGCTTCTTAATGGACAGATGGAGTGATTGGGGAAAAAGAAAAAAATACTAGAGAATGGGCCTTCGTCCTTCACACATACTTTTTTCATAGCAAATTCTCAAAATTATCATCAACTTTGACACCATGCTCTGCTTGCATTTGATACGAGTAAATTGAGTTACGAGCAAGGTCACAGAACAAATTAAATCCGTAAGTCAAGGTACTTTTTTTGTTGTTGCTCGCAGATATTCCAATATATGGAACTACGAGATCTGCTGAGCTGTTCGGAAGTGTGCTGCAGTTGGAGAAGTCTCATCCACACGGGCTCTCTGTGGACTAAGGTTTGTACAATATGTATGGAATGGTGCCCAGGTTGCCCCCAAGGTCTACATCAGTAACCTACATGCATGTTCCAAAAAAGCTGAAACTGAAAATGCAAACACTGGCAGAGAACTATAGAAATGTTTAAATCAGTTTCTTCACATAAATTAATATTAATATTAATAACATTACTAATAACACATGATTAAAGGTAGTTTGAGCAAATTTGATATGTCAGAAGTGTGTATCAAACTGGTTGCACTTATACTATATTGATATAAGTTCCTTCCTATCGCTCAGATCAATGTCTCGGTGGATAAGCGCTGGATAACAGATGACACCATGAAGGCTGTCCTGCTTAATTTCCGTCCATTTGTGATCCACCTGAATCTACGGGGCTGCACCTCCTTACAATGGTACAGTTTGAAACATATTGGTAAGTTTTCTCTTCCTATAGCACCTTCACCGCATCGACAGTCAAGTATAGTGTGCTTATCAGAAGCTAACAGTGTTAGCTAATGCAACTCTATTAGAAGAAACTCATTGCAGCTCTGCTTACTGCTAGTCACCACTGGGTAATTTAGTCATTGAAGGAGAAATTAGGTGTGGGGGCAGTTATTATGTAAATTAGTCCCACTTTTACACAACAGGTGCTAATTTAATTCAAATTAGTAGAAGTGTAAATGCCCACAAATGCATTTTTGGGAAATATATGCAGAATAAAAAAATATTTTCTTTGTGTAATTTTAAACTTGAATGGTGGTCAGGCTCTCCAGAGACGTAGCCATTGAAAAGTTAATGTTACATAAAACAGTGGATCCTTGAGATTTAGCTTTAAGCTATATATTGCCACTCTCACTTAAAGTCAAACTAAACACCAATCAAAGATAATTACACATGTATTTAAAACAACCATACAACTTTGCAAGTCCACTAGCTTCATGTTAACAAATATTAGTAAATGCCATTGATGAGCTAACAAACACAAACGGTTGAGTAACAAATGTAGATAGATAATATAGCAATACTCAAAGGCAAAGTCTTCAATCTCTGAAGAAAAAACTAATATAACAGCCTTACTGAGAAGCTGAGACAGTGTCTCTGTACACTACATTGGCATGTCTGTATTATACTACCATTGAATTGAAGCAAAACTTGTTTATTTACATTCTATTTAGTTATGTTGTTTTTGTAAAGAACAAAATTTTAGCGTGTTACTGGTCATTCAAGTCAAAAGTTGAACATTTTCTAGTCAAGTTAACCAACAAGTCAATTTTTTTTTATTGCAAAATTTGATTGTGTTAAGCAACAATATTGTGACATTTGCAATAATTATACACCATTGGAAAATGAACAGATACACATTAAACCTGCATATTGGTCTTGTGACATTTTTTTAAACAGATTTGAGGTCATTCCCATGTATTTTGGGGGGATTACACACCACATAAGGACTGTAAATTCTTCATCTGATACAGACTCATTGACAATATGAAAAGTAAGTGGGGAAAGTTGTAAACAGTGCCCATTCAGAGCTTTCCCCTCATGACAGTCTAATAATCTGGTATTTCTGAGGCTGTCTCAAGTGGCTGGGCTCCACTTCCTCCTCTGGCTCGCCCTGCACCTCTTCCAGGGAGTTCCAGAGCAGCTCATCTGCTTCGGTTTGGTCTCGTTGACTCGGCTGCCTATCTTTGGGACACCCTCGGTTGTAGGAGTGCACGTACTCCTCCACGCTCTCGCCAGTGTATTCAGGAGGCGAGCGACACAGCAGGCCGGAGTGCCACACCAACGGGTGCAGTCGAAGCCAATAGACCATGTAGTGTATGCTGCAAATTGAGCTTACTTAATTATTGTACTTTTTTATTTGCATTTTAACATGAAGAAATGAATGAGACATCTGTGGTTTTCATATAGGTTACACCCCTCGCTAGTCTGTCTTCACAGGCAAAACCTAGTGGTATCAGAAGCTCTGATCTGTATTTACAACTATAAATATAATATTTGCGATCTTAGTGGGGATACGCGGCTCGGAAAATGGATAGATAGATGTTCCATGGAATTGTATTCTTTTATCCCAACAGTCTTCATTTTGTACCATTTGTGTGTGCCATGCCGATCTAAACTGCCCACTAGCATCACAATCAATAGTGCTTCGCCATTAAACTTAAACTATATTGTATTAGCAGTGGGACTGTTTCTTTAACCAATCACATTGTAAATTCATCCTCACTGGCCACAGGGCTTTAGTGCTGGCCCTGATGTCATAATTTTTCCGTCCTGTGATTGGTTGGTCAGAGCCAAACTTGAGAGCCAACTGTGGCAAGCAAATTTAGTAGTTAACTAGTAAACATTTTTAATGTCTCCTAGTTCTACTATCACACAGTTATCCACTAGTGCATTTTTCCTCACTTGTAAAATGTACTTGTTCTATTTGTATGCCAAATATTTCCTACTAGTGTAAAATAGATTAAAGTCTCTGTATTTGACAATCTAACTTGCCAAAGGTCTTTGAAATTAGTAGGCACACAATAACATCAGCATGTTTCCTTCCTCTGGTTGGTAAGAGCCAACCAAGTTCAACTAGAAACACGTTTTAAGCTGATTGTTTTGTAATTTTAGTATAGACATACCAATTCTAAATTATTCCAAGATGATGTGCAAGTTGCACTCGCATGGTGGTATTACGAGGTAGATTAATTTGCGCAAGGCCCCACTGAAGGCCTAGGTCTGAAACAGACCGTAGGCATTCAGCACTGTTTGTTTGTACATAGCATCTGTTTAAAACCTACACACATGGAAAGTCGATCAACACCTTCATTGACAGCAGGTTAGATTTTTTATTTTTTTGGCTCAGCTAGAAACATTATTTTATATGTTGTTAAACCTGCTCTATTTCAGTCAGTTTAAAAAAAAAAAAGACAAACTGAGGAATTGTGATTCCTCTGGGTATTCCCATTTCCTTCCACATTCCATAAACATGCATGTTAGTATCATTGAAGATAAAGATAAAGATATAAATTGCCCACCCCTGACTGGACGGGTAGTAAGGAAAATAAGTTAGTAATTCTGCCTCACAGTAAAAGATTCTGGGTTTGAATCTTGGCTCGGATCTTTTTTCTTGTTTGTAGTTTGCATTTGTTTTCTTGCTATCCAACACATATTCACATATTCCAAAACATACGCTTTTCTTTTTGAAGACTCTAAATTAGCCATAGGCATGAATGCCTGTTAGTCTTTATGTGCCCTATGATTGGCTGATGCCTCTTGCAAAATAAAGTCAGCTGGGATAGGCTCTAACTCACCCACAACGCAAATGAGGACACACACTATAAAAAAATTAAAAAAGGAATGATGGATTCCAGTGCTTTTGCTCTCCTAAAAATGGAAAAGTGTTACAAATGATGATGAATTTGGGTTTTGCCTATAAGGACTGCATTCACACTTGCAAGAGGTACTGGAAACCAACACGAAAGCCAAAGAACTGTTAAGGTGGAGAAACACCGTATTTTCAACAAAAGTAAGCCCCACCTGTAATCGCACACCCAGGGGTTTCCCCCCAGCTTCAGCTTGAACAGAAAGTAGAGGTTTTCAAGGACCCCATATTGGATGAAATGCAGGCTGTTGTCTGACAGGTCCAACTCACGAAGGTGCAGGAGCCCGAACAAGGAAGCTGGAGAAGTGCACATGAGCATGTTGTTTACCCACCACAACCAGTCCCCGTGACCAAAGAGCACCAGGTCAATCAAACTGAGCCTGCTGCAGTTTAAGCTTTTGCAGTCTTTTTCCCCCCTTTTTTTCTGTCATGTAATCCAATTCTGCTCCCTCATATTTGCAGAGAAAGCTAATAGTCTTTAACAGGGGAAAATGAGAAACAGAGGTTCGTAGCAGATGTAAAACTTTCCCCCCCAACTCTGGCTGCTCCAGGAAAAAACACAAGAAAAACTTGTTCTGTCATCCTGTATCAAACACATGCTATGAAATTGGCTACTTGTTGCTATAGCTATAGTAACACATTAAAAGCATACGCTTGTCACAAAAATGTAAGGATATTGGGCTTTTGGGTAAAATTTCAAGAGAACCTAAGTTGCGGTATTACACGTGAACCTCATTTGATTTTCTCTAAAGTTTTGAATGCTCATGTCCAACTGTTCCATGTTTCACAATTTCTTCCCAAGTTGCTGTTGTGACGAGGACCATGGACCATAGACCAATACATTTATTTTTTCAGTTGAAAATTTTATATTATAATATAATAATAATATTAAAACCTTCTTCATTTTGCTGTTGACATTTTCAGCATTATGAGACCAAGACGACGCCTAATGACTGATCAACAGTACCTCAAAATGAACTCATTTGCTCCCAAAAATGGATAAATACATTCTATTTTAAACATTACAATGCTCCCACAACGTATGTATACGGTTTTTATGTTTTGTTTTTTTATGCTAGAGCAGAGGTGGGCAATCTCGGTCCTCGGGGGCCGCAGTCCTGCAGGTTTTGGAGGTTTCTCACTTCCAACACAAGCTGATTCCAATCAACAGGATTGCTTGCTGATGAGCTGATCATATATCAGCTGTGTTGGAGAAGAGCAACATTCAAAATCTGCAGGACTGCGGCCCTCGATGCCCACCTCTGTGCTAGAGCATACAGAATGCTTTGATGCAGCCTCTGAACTTAAAACAATGCTTGAAGCAATGGTATTTATTACAAAAACGGCCAGCAGGTGGCAGCAGAGTACAAGAGCTCAACCAGAGCCATGTTGCAACAAGCTCTTTTTGCCAGTGTTTTCAACAGGAATGTGAATAATGATGAAACTTAGTTATATTCTAATGCTAATTGCTGCAAAACTGAAACAGATAGAAAAATATTTTTTTTCCTGATGAAAGAAGAGACTTTAATCTTTCTTCGTTATTATAGCAATAGAACACAATATTCAGTGGGCCTTGCAAAATCAGTCAAAATTCAGTAAAACAGCCGTTAGCAAAGAGGGTTACCTCAGTGAAAATGGCTGGAAAGTGGATGTTGTCAGTTGTCAGAAAGGAGTGGGAACTAAGTGTAAGAGTGGCAGCGAAGCAAAAAACTGGAAGAGCCCTGCAGCTCCTTGTTAGAAAACATCAAGTTGTGCAAATAGTACTGAAACATTAAACAGTTAGACATGTCCATTCAAAAGTTTACAAAAGTTCACTTGCAAAAGCTTGTGGTGCATTTTAAGCTTATTCTGAAATTTCACCCCAAAGACCAATATGCCAAACATTTTGTGAGTCTGTAAGACCTGTATCAATGCGCTCCATGTTGTTGTGGCTGAGGTTCAGTGTTTTCAAACTCTTTGCTCCTTGGAAACTCTTGGCCTTGAGATGATGGATGGAATTGTGGGAGAGATCTATTTGGACAGCGTCCTCGGGAATACCAGCAGGCACCTCGGTTAGGCCTGTAGATTGAAACGAGAGGACATGTGTGAGAGGAGATTGCCTAATTCGTCTGTTCAAAAGGTAATTTGTTCCATATGCACTGAAGCTTGTATATTTACAATGGATTCTTGCCAAAGGAAGGACAGTCATCCGTTGCCATATTGCTCTTTAGTTTGCTGCTTCACTGTAATTAAAATATTAATGCTTTTGCTGTATTGCGGGATTTTGCTATGATTAATTTTCCACACAGACTGATACTGAGAGGAATAAGCGTGAGCCAGAAGGAAACGCGTGCATGAAAGCGAGAATGTCCAAAGTATGGGATCATTTTCTTTTGCAAGGCACAACTGGTTAAAGTTAAACAACTGCATGTCAATGGTAAATATTGTTAGATTATTTAATAGCCGACCACCACTAATTAGAACAAATTGTGATCCTTCCACCAGAATGCAAGATAGCTAACAGTATAAGCCAGTTAACAGCCAGTCAATTTAACACTCTCATTTGCTAACTCCAACATCTCAGGCCAGTTCCCGCTTTTAAAAGTCACACACATACAGTCACAGTCACAGATGCATTACTGTAAAGCGTGAGAATGGTGAAACCAAGTGGACAAAAATACTACCTGCACCTCACATGCATTATTGTATTGGTATTATGCATAAAGCTACAAAGTCTATAATATCCATCCATCCATCCATTTTCTGATCCGCTTATTCCTCACATGGGTCGCTGAACTGGTTGTCAACCAATCGCAGGGCTAGTCAATAATATATAAATCATAAAATAAATATATAGTCACAGATTTTGTTTATCATGAGGGTGGTCTGGAACGCGACCCCTGTGATAAACGAGGGGTTAGTATAATTGAAATTAAAAAACAAAAACAAAAAAAAAACTATTATACCTAGTCTATGAGTGCACCAACTTCTGAATTACGAGATGTGGGTTGCTTTGTTGTTTTGCTTTGTTGTGTGAGCCGAAATGGATATGAGTAGATGTGATTGTATTAAGTTATGAGCTCAGTCATGGTGTGAATTAATCTCTCAAATTAAGGTTTCACTGATTCTTCCAGAGTCAAACTGTTGACATCGCAATTTAAAAAAAACTGTATTTCAAGTGTTAAAACGAAAGTAACCGCTGTTATAATACAACTAAGTAAAGCTAAAATTAATAATTAATAGTTCATCAGGTGTGCCACGGGAAATGATGATGATCATCATCATCATCATTATTATAATTGTATTTATTTTTTACAAATAATATATCTTTGTTCAACTATGCCAGGTGACGTATAGTCAGAATAAATGTTCTTCCACTGGATGGCATAAAGTATATTTAACTTTTACCATTCATACAACAAAATAAGTCAACTTGAACATTGCTCAATGAAGGTTGGGAAACACGGATTTAGAAACATCCGTCAGTCGGACCTTGGCCAACTTTGATCACTAAGGAGAAAAAATGCTCAAATTAGTTTGATTGTTAGTATGTCTGTGCCCTTTTGTAGAGGTTCCACTACATAATTCACATTCTTATGGATTTTTTGAGAATAATGAGAGTAATCATTCGAGTCTTGGGACAGCATCCAATCATCTGTGATAAATGGCTTAGGATTGCTTTTCATTATGTAAGAAACATGTGTGGACTCGGGAAGGTGCCCATTCATCACAGTGATCGACGCGATCTAATGCCAATAAAAAACTTGCCTCGGTTACTGCAGTCCAAGCGTACATGAGGGAAGTAATAAGTGTGGCAGGATGTGGTGGCATCTGGTTTGTTTTGAAAGGGACTGGGCTCCACCGGGTCTTTGGGGTCAGTCTGGTCTCCCTGTGGTTTTTCGTTCGGGTCAGACTTCTTGCAGAGCAGTTCTGGGTCAAGTCGCTTCAACTTTTTACCTTTTAGCCTGAGGGGCTCTGCACAACTTTAAAGAGAAACATGACAAAAATTATGTCTTGTTTGGATCAGAAATATGTACTTAAGTAGACATAATACTACAGTATGTACTTAAGTAGACGTACAAATACTTGTGTTAAAAAGGACCATGTAAAAGTACAACTGATTCAACTTCTCTACTCATGTAAAAGTAAAAAAATAAATAAAAAAAACACACAAACTCTGAAATCAAATGTATTTAAATGATTTTTTAAACTGTCAATTATGTACAATACCCATTTTCAGAACTGAAAAATGATTTCCCTCTTTTAAAACATACCTAGTGCTTGCGCCAAGAAGAGTAAACAACGTGGATACAAAAAAGTCTACACACCTCTGTTCAAATGCCAAATTCTAGTTACATAAAAAATGACACCAAAATAACTAATTCAAACCCAAAAAAAACGTGTAAATATATTTTTTAATACTTTGCCCTTCATTCCCCAAAACTTATTTGTACAGGTTTTTTACGTTTGTTTTGTTTTATGCATGAGCATACAGAAGGCTTTGATGCAGCTTCTGACATGAAGCGGTGGCTTAAAGCAATGGTAGTTATTACAAAAAAGGTGGCAGCAGAGTATAAGAGATCAGCTAGGGCCATGTTGCAAAAAGCTCTTTTTGTCAATGTTTTCACCAGGAATTTGAAAATGGCTGGGAATGAATGAGATAATAAAATCATTTAAAACTTTTGCCACCTCTAATATGATATAAAACCTGTACAACTCAATTGAATTTAAAAAAGTGATGATAAAAATAGCAACTGAAATAATGTGGTTACACAAGTATTCCCCCAGCCTTTTAGTATTAGCTCTTGGATGGGGCTGTGTTCAAAATTAACCAATCTCATTCAAACTCATGTGAGTCAGCACATGTGCCTCTGATTAACCCCAAATAAATTGGGGATCATCTAGTTGGCTTTTTTTATTTTTTTACTTTTTTTTTTTTACTTTTTTTTTCTAGGAAGCAGAAGTCTGAAAGTTTTGTGCTAACACTGATTGGTATTTATGGAACTGTTCATAATTCCCTCCACCTTAACTCCAGGTCAAGGTGAAGAAAAACAGCCTCAAATCATGATGCTACCACCACCATTATGCACTGTATGGTGTTATTTTGATGATGAGCAGTGTTGTGTTTGCATCAAATATATAGTGTGGATCCCAAGTTTGGGCAACCCAGGTAAAAATACATATTATTGTGCATAAACAAGCCAAGAAAAGATGGAAAATCTCCAAAAGGTACCAAATTACAGATGAGACATTCTTTTAACACGTAAATCAGTGTGGAGTGATCGCCCTGAACGCCACAATTTATTGGGGGTGGGGAGGGGTGGAGTGGTGGAGGGCGACGTCATGCTCGTCCCCACAAACATGTAGTGTGTTAGCCAGCGTACAACACAACTGGGATAGAAACTGGAAAAAAAACAAGAGGCTGGCTTTGCACAGGCTCCAAGAAAACAGAAAAAAAACTAAGTATATTTTATTTATACTTGCATGTGCACCATCACGAGCTTGACACAGAAGCTTCATTTATGCTTTAGGCCAGAGGTGGCAGTCACGAGTAAAAATAAATGGACAATTTCCACAATGCACTTTTTGGGTGCCCAAGCTTTCGATCTCCACTTTATCTTTTGCAGTCATGGCCAAAAGTTACAGCCTGTATATAGTTTATTTCATTCCAATTGATTTCATTCACAGGGTATTAAATCAATTGCAACTAAGCTGTTTTGGTTGTCTTAGAAGATGTTTTGTTTTGCCTCTCATCCAAACAGGCTTCATCAGTTCATGCACTAGGCTAGTTAGAACAGCACTCGCCTGGGTGTTTATCCTCCAAGACCATAACTTAATTTCCCATGTGTTTGGGAGATTTATTTTCAGTGGATTTGTACAGAGTATAGGCCAAATTAATGTTAAAATATATATATATTTTAAATGATTAACTCTGTCTCATTTCTTTTTTACCACAAAGACCTGGCATTTAAACAGGGGTGTGTAGACTTTTTATATCCACTGGACCTGTAATATGTTTTTTCAGATAGGCAGATTTTTTTTCTTCCGATTAACGTAAATTTTGAAAGTGCTCTACTGCTCCTTTGTTCACACTCCTCCATTTTGGTCTCTTCCTGTATTTTTTACTTCATGTGTCCCCAAGCTCTCAATAGAATAAACTCAACTCTCCCTATTCACTCTTCAACTCTCCCTGCAAATGTTTTTATTATATCTGCTGAAGTTGAAAAATGTGCCTAGCCTATTTTCACCAAGCAAGCAGATCTGTTCCCATTGTAGGGAGTAAAACTAAAAAGTGGTCCAAAAACTAATTTTTTTTTGTCAAGTACAGTTTCCTGAATAATCCACCTGTAGTACAGTTCGGTAACAAAATATTCTTACTTCATTACAGCCTACCTCTACCTGTTATCCAAAAGACCTTTTTCGAAGCCTCACCTGGCATGATTTCCCAGATTACGGTTGCTTGGCACTTGGATGGTTTGTACAAGACTGTCTATGTCACAAATACAATTCAAGGGATTGTCATAGAGGCGCAAGTAACGGAGATTAGGCATGGGGATGAGGGCTTCCTCGCTCAGTGAAGTCAGGCGATTGTGCTGGAGCAGCAGGGTTGTGAGTCGAGTCAAACCCTCAAAGGCCCCCTCCTCCACCAATGAGATGTGATTCTGCTGCAAGTCTAGACTGGTTAGACTCCCGTAGCCGGCGAAGGCTTCATCGCGGAGGACCTTGATCCTATTACGTGCTAAGAGGAGGTACTTGGGTGCTCTGGACCAGGTCTGCGGCCTGGGAATGGAAGTGAGGCGGCGGTCCTGACAATCTGCCAAGACCCGTCCAGACTCCAACGATTCTGAGCAGTTGCCTGGTTTTGGGGGGTCGGATCTGCTGTGACGGCTGACGCCTCTCACTCTGAGGGTTTTATAAACAAAAGCAAGAATCAAATTGAGCAAAATGGGTTAAACAAGTTGTGACCAGCAAGAATTTAGACCTCTGTAAAAGTATGGGAATCATTTCTATTGTACACTGAAATAAACCATTTTTATTCCATTGTTACCTTGACTTACGATTACCACAATTGACATGTTTTTCAAGTTACAAGCCATCGCTTGGTCGATTTTTTTTTTGTGTGTGTGTGTTGCAAACCAATAATTTCGTCAACACGTCAATTTTTTACCGGATTAAAACTAAACTAGACTAGACTAAAATCCTAATTAATAAACAATAACTGGGACTTAATCAGTATGCATTTTCGTTGAGATGAAGACAAGACGAATATTTACTTCTCTTAATAAAAACTGGACTAAAATCTATGGACATTTTAGTTCATGAACACAAACGAGACAAAAATTACAGGATTTTGTACAATTTTGTCTGTGCCAAGATGTCACTGAGATACTGTCATGTGACACACAGTAACACACCCCCTTTTAGATCTGCATCTAGCGAGTGCAACATGCACAAAAACATGGAACAGACAGGAGGTGGATTCACGTGAACGGTTAATCTATCTATCCATCCATCCATTTTCTTAAGCGCTTAGTTCTCACAAGGGTCGCGGGGGTGCTGGAGCCCAGCTGGCTTCGGGCAGTAGGTGGGGTACACCCTTAACTGGTTGCCAGCCAATCCAGGGCGGTGAACAGTTAAAAAAACAAACAAATTATTGTTAGAACGTAACATTAACGGCTATAACGTTCCAACAATAATGTTAATCCGAACGCTAACTAATTCTGGATAATTTACTAGCTCATAGCATGGAGCCGTAGTAGCCACTTGTTGATGTACTGCAATTGTGTGTCAAATTGTTGTTCATCAAAAAGATGAGAAAACTTTGTAAAATAGTTTTAGATCCAAAATATTCTCACAAAAAAAATACACAGGTAGAATGATTGTCCTGACTAAAACTAGACTAATTTGTTGACAGTTTTTGTTGACTAAAATGAGACTAATAAAATTAGGTTTTCGTGGACTAAATAAAGACTAAAATGCTGTATTTATAGTCTACTAAAAATTGACTAAATAAAAAACGGGAAGAGGTTCACTAACTATGATAAAAGCTAACAAACGGGATTGAAAAGATCTCTAAAAGTATATCAGTAATAAATAGAGTTAAACACATGCTGGATTATAAATCTCTTCTGACCTTTTACTGTACGTTACTTCTACCGCATTTAATCTGATGGTATTGGGGTCTGGGGGAGTAGTTACAGTAGTACCACAAAGGCACTTGTTCTCCAGAAAAGAGCAATTCGTGTGATTCGTAATGTAGGATACAGAGATCATACTTATCCTTTCTTTGTAAAAACAAATCTGCTTACATTTAAAAATCTTGTTAATTACTTTATTGCAATAATAATGTTTAAAGCTAAAAATGAGCTCTTACCAATTTGTATTCAAAAGTTTAGTTTTTTTTTTAAACTGGAAGAAGGATGTAACCTCAGGGGACATCTGAATTTCAAAGTTCCAGTTGCTCAAACCACCAGGAGGAGTCTGTGCCTTGCTGTTTGTGGAGTTAAACTATGGCAAGGATTTAGTACATCACTACAACAGTGTTCTACTGTCCATCAATTTAAAAGTATGTATTAAAAAGCACATTCCTCACTGGCTTCGCAGCCAAACAGGGCCCTTAAAATTTCTATCTTTAAAATAAATAATAATCCAACTAATTAATGTACTTTTATATGGACTAATTCTGGAATAATCTTGATCAATGCTGTGATTGCAGTCGCCATGGGTGCCTTCTATTTTCTTGACCTTTGCTGCCATCAGTTTGTTGTATTTACACTTCAATATGTGTTTGTATCAACGTATTGTGGTCTTGGATTACTTTAAAAAGCTGCTTCTCTATTGCATAGACCTGGTCACACTGCACCACACTGCACAGTCAAGTAGTAAAGGTAATGCAAGAGGTGGACTGGTGTTGGAAGTGTTTCCCCTTCTGGCAACAGTTTACAAGATCACTTGTAATCACACTTAAATTTACTGTATTCTTTGATTGTATTTGTATTAATATGGACAATTTGTCTATTACTCATATGCATCTATGCATGCAGCTAATTGTAAGGATGGCTATACTATAATAGTAATAATGATGGGGATGGGTGGCAGGGCCTGGCGGCTGTACTGAAATCCAGCATAAACATACATATAACTGAAAATAACTAAAATAATTCATAAGATATATTAATAAAGCAATGTCTACTTTACTTTTCAGATTCATACCTTTATAGCATCAGATTTAGTGTGTTTTCCTAGTGTCAACTTTTATTTGTTATATTCTTACTATTGTACGTATTGTCTATTACTATTGTTGGAATGCATATATATCTTAACCAATACATTTACTGTTCCTTTGTTCCTAATGTTGGTAGAAAATTTACCGATGTAATGCAATTAACAATTCTTTACCTGCTGCAATACTCGTGTGTGAATATTTTTGTATTTCTGTTATATTGTGTCAATGATAATTGTTAAATTAGTTTTGAAACAAAAAATTGCAAGTTAATCTTCGAAGGAAATGGTGAATGCTTTTATGTTTTACATTGAATGTGTAAAAAGGGGTGGGATTAAATAAGTTATTTTCTTCCCACTCCCTTTCAGGCATCTTGTTTCAACATTTAATATGTACTTTTCTTTATGTCTTCGTTATTGATGTCAATTGGGATATGTGGTCTGAAATAAACACAAGAAAGAAAGAAACTGGAATAAAACTGAGACTAAATTTAAATATGGCGGATAAAATTAACACTACAATGAAGGTATGACTGCGTGGGAGCAAATACAGCCACTCTCAGCCATTTAACGGGACAGTCAAATACAAAATGAGAATACTCGCAAGAAGCTGCTGTCAGCCACAACTCAAGACGAGACGCTCACACACACAAACTAACCAGCTAACCCAACTCCAGCTCTTGATGTCAAGTCACTAGACCCAGTCCCTTATCACACAAACAAACATTCGGACACTACTGTGCATAACAAATAGATAAACCAGTGAGATATACATGGATGGCACAACAAGCAGAAATCAACCCAAGCCATTTGCACACTGGCTTTGTTTGAAGTTGTGTATCCGATCCAGATGCAAGTATCTTGAAATGAAAGCTGACCTGTTTTTTTGCCTTTTTTGGAAAACTCAGGCCAGAGTGAAAACTTTGCAAAACTCTTTGGTGTTTATATAACAATAATAATAATAAGAAGAAGAAAGTAGCACCTATCTTTTTTTTTTTTTACAACAATAACCATTATTAATAATGGCAAACCAATGACAGAAAGAATTACAAATATACATAACAAAAGAAAACAAAACATAATGCCAGGAGGGATAAGTTTACAAAAAATACTATTTTAAAAGAAATTTCTCTAATTTTGTTAGTTAACAAATAATGATTGGGTAAAAGCCAGACTCTTTTCCAGTCTATGTGTTCCACATATTTATTCCAGTATGACATCACATATGGAACCGTCACAACCTCCCTTTTTGAACAAAGACCGAATAAGTTTGTTGTTCTTGCTGTTATTGCAGGACAAGTAAATTCTCCCAATTGTAGTGTCAGTCAAAAATGGCAAGGTGAACTGCTGGGTTTCCACTCTCGTTTGTGACCTAAATACCATACAAATACCAGGCGAGATTTCCCCAAAGACATTTGCATTGTCTCTAGGTGACACAGAAAAATTATATTTGTTCATGCTAATTTTAAACATTATTTAAGAGATTAATCTAAAAATGGAGGCTCCAGAATGTGCAACAAAGTCAGCAGATGTTCCTTTTTCAGTGTGCTTGAGATCCAAACAAATGAAAGGCAACCGTCAATGACTGGTGGGTCATTGGCTGCAAATTGACCTCACACCAACTGCATGAAAGTAAACGGTGAAAACCAGAACCCCTTTGGTTTGGAAACGGCTCAAAAATCTGGCCTTATCTTACTATGAATAGAAATACCTTCTGAAATAAATGAAATTTACAGCTGGAAAAACTAAAAACTCTCAAATCTAACATGAACAAATATTTCAAATCAAGTAAAAAAAAAAATGCTTGTTTTTTGTCTGCCAAGATTTTTCTTCTTGGCAGGCACTTTTTTCTGGAATAGCATTTCACTTGCTTGAAGCATTACTCCCCTTGACGTCGATAAATGAGGACCCAGTCATTTTCTTGAGTTTGGTGCTTGTAGAGCAAGAATGAGCAGGAATGCTAAGATATGGGTGAATGGAGGAAAACACCACTTTAGCTGTGTTTTTTAGGGATAAATTAGCATTTTAATATAGGCATGGTGGATGACTGGTTAGTACATCCGCCTCCCAGCGATGAGGGCCTGAGATCGAGTCTCGGCTTCGGCCCTTCTGGGTGGAGTTTGCATGCTCACCCCGTGCCTGTGTCGGTTTTCTCCGGGTGCTCATGTCTCCTCCCACATTCCAAAGACATGCATCACCGGTCAATTGAGCACTCTAAGTTGTCCCCAGGTGTGATTGTGAGTGTGGTTGGTTGTTCGTCTCTCTGTGGCCTGCAATCGGCTGGCAACTAGTTCAGGGTGTACCCCGCCTACTGCCCAAAGCCAGCTGGGATAGGCTCCAGCGACTCTTTTGAGGAATAAGCAGTTAAGAAAATGGATGGATGGATTTTACAATGACATACTGTATTATGTATGTACTAAAGTTGCCAGTAAATTCCTGCAAATTACGTAGAACACAAGAAACGCTTGTAAACTAGATTACAGTGAATTGCTGTAAAAGTAAACACAGTAACTGTAATTTTTATTCAGTAATGTACTGAGATTTTACAAGAAGTTACAAGTTATTTCGTGTAAATTCTTCAGTCAATTTGTTACAGTGTGATATGGGCCCTTTTAAAAAATGTTGCCAAATCAAATTGTCCATCACCGTTTGTACCCCGAGGCGGTGTTGTAACCCGTTTTGGGCTTTTTGATGGTTCTGACCAAGCCATTTCAAAATAAAATACTGCCCAGTACCCAGGGGTTAAATTGTGTAATAGGTTCCTAATTTCATTACTTTTTTTCTTATTTTATTTAAGACCATTGTTTTGCAGTGTAAAGTGGTTAAAAAGAACATTGCAAATGAACTGTTAGTACATACCTCAACCTACATGGCCAAATTGCGTCATACACTTAAAAATCGATACTTTTACTTTCTTTTACTTTGCACAATAATATCTTTCTATCCATTTTCTATTGCACTTGTCCTCATTAGGATCACTTTTGAGCTGGATCTTATCCAAGATGACTATTGAATCCAACCAGTCGCAGGACATAAGTATTCACACTCATATTCACTCTTAAGGACAATTTATAGGACTAAATAAACATGACATGCATTTTATAATGTGTGAGGATATATAGCAGACAATACCAAGTAGCCACCCCAAATTTGAATTGGGATCAAAGGGTGCATGGTGCCCACCTGTCCCGTGCGAGCTTGTGTCTTGCTCCTCTGAGGCCTCTGCCTTTTCCCGCTCGTTTCATCTCGCCGAACGGGAACAGAAGCAGGAGCAGGGAGACCACGACGAAAGAGGCGGTCACACGCATGCTGGAACCTGCAGCTTTTTTCCGTCTGTCCCTCTTTTCTCTCGGGAAGGCTGTGGAGTCAAGCAGAGTTGTTTGGGATATAAGGATGTAGATTTGAAATGGGTCAAGCATTAGGACAACTGTTGTAACTGTTGATGGACTACAGCTGTGGAAGGCGTGTTGCGTAAGACACAAGGAACATCCAAATGCGTATTTATAGCCTTACAACAATATTTCCACACTTAAATGGTGTACAACTTTGACTGTTACACGGTATTGCCACGTTAAAAGTCTATGTACCTTGTACCAGATTGACAAAAACTTTTTAAAAAAATTGTAAAAAATACATCATACTCACCAGAGATGCTGATTATTAAATGAATATTAATGTGTGCAGATCACTACAGTTGTATTTTGCTAGTCATTTGACTAACAATTTTTGCTCTGAGCAACCAATCGGAGGGCGTAAAAAATGCTGACGTCTGTAAGAACAAATTCAAAATCGTAAAAAAAGAGCCCTTTAGTTTAAGCTAAAGGGCTAACGATACGGATTCTGAATGTCTTGGACAGATTCGATTGCCTAGTAGAGAAATCTAATATCCACATATTGTACTGGAAGCAGTCTAGCAAAGAGAAATTCTACGAAATGAAGAGAAAAGAGTGTTGGGAATAAATGTATACAATTACATGGAACACATGTACTGGCCTGAGACCTGTCCCCAGTTGTTTACTAACTTTCCTGCTGTTTCTATTTCAGGCGAATGCAGAAATCTCCAAGAGCTCAACGTGTCTGAGTGTTTTAATATCACGGTGAGAACAACATGACTGTAACATAATCATGTAAAGGTTAGAGTGAATTCTTTATCAGCGGTATCAAGCTTGTTTTCATTACATTGATTTTATGGTTGCCGTCAGGTTGCTGGATATAAATGTGGAACCATATAATGTCTAAGGGTGTAAAGCACAGGTGGCAAACTCCAAGACCCCAGGGCCAGATCTGGCCTGCCGCATCATTTTATGTGGCTCGTAAAAGCAAATCATGCGTGCCAACTTCAATGATCTTTGCTAAAAAATACCCTTTTTACAGTAATTTCAACAATAATTGAACTAACTACAGTACTACCATTGACTTCTAATTTCAAAACTAGTAGTCCATCAATTTATTATGTATGTGTAATATTAAAATAAGATGATTAAGCATTTATTAGGTTTTGTCGGACCTCTGAGGGAAGTCGTAACTACAAAGTGGCCCGTGACAAAAGTGACCCCAAAAATTAGGGAATCGGTGCATCCCATGGTTTGAAGTTCATAGTTTGGTTCAGTAGTTGAACAAAACGCAAAAACAAACTACTTGTTTTTTGTGTAAATGAGAATGCAGTTCATGACATTTAAAATGAAATATCAACAGCATCTGTCTTTTTAGGAAAAAACATCAATAATGTGTCTTTTATTTTGGAAATGATGGTAACATCCATTCAGACAAGTGCAAAAATCACAGTTTGAACCATGTGACTTAATATGCTATAAAAACCTTAGTCATGTCATTTTTTATTGCTTTGTCTCCGACTATTCATCTTGAGACCCTGGGAGAGTGAGAGGCTGTTAAAATGTCGGAAGCTGAGCTGCACTGTTTATTTGCAGACTAGACACGTGGCCTGAACGCAAGGCAGTTGCACTTCTTGTCCCTTACTTAAATGTTACCCACAACGTTGTTGAACCAAGGCACATAATTTACTTTTAAAAAAAGTATATGTATTAAAAATTATGATGATCTTCCAACGTACTCACTAATGTACATATTTTGAAGTCTGCCTGTTTAGTTCAACTCAAAGTTATTACAGTATTCTGTTGCTGAATGGCAAAAGGTGATATACACGTTAACAGTAGACTTCGTTCCACCAAGTGAAAGAGCAATTCATTGTTCTGCCTGTCATTATACATCAGTAACATAGATAGATGACCAAAGATATGTTATTTGTTGTAAAAAAAAATCCCCCAAAAATAAAAATGAATCTATAGTAATATCCCGATCACATTTGTTTCTGTACCCGAGTGCAAGTCACTTGATTTTGAGTATTTGTTGTTACTGTTAGGAATCCCAATCCAATACCCTACCAGTGCATTAAGCAGAAAAAAGTGAATGCTTGCAAATTGTTAAAATTGTCTACTCTTTTTTTTTTAAAATATAAGTATCCATTATACCTTTTTATATGGCTATAAGTCCAGTGCACCATGTATTATTAATAGTATTTCAAGCCAAGTAAACAAATTAAATCATGTTATAGCAGCACACCTGATGAGATTTCATAGCACAGTGGCTGGGATCACTCTTGGCAGGCTGGATCTGGCCCAAAAGCCTTGAGTTTGACACCTTTGCTTTGGAGATGAAGCGCTCAAATATAACAGAATATACAAAAGCAGCCACAGCTGTCCAGCAGACTCACTTGAGTATAAAATGGGTATGACGTGGCAGCGTTTGTGCTTTGACAGGATGCCATGATTGAGTCAGTTGTGGAAGGCTGTAACTCCCTGCTCTACCTGAACCTTTCCGGCACACTCTTGACAGACACCACCCTCAGAGAGCTGGCCAGGTAAACAGCACACTAATCCTTTTGTCACAGGATCCTTGCCTTCTATTTCCCACAAGTAGCCACTCATACGCATACTCTTTTTCCGACGTTAGAGCCCAGCAGCACTTTTTGCTTGCCCTTTTCACGTGTGCGAACAGCTCATTCACTGCCAGTGTGCGCATTGAGAAGGAGAGGAACAGATGTGGCTCTTGCGACGTGAACACACACACACACGCACACCAAAGGCATGATTGCCATTGCGGATGGATTTATGCGAATGTTCTAGCTGTAAATCAGTCTGGTTGGAAGAGAACAGGGCCTTTCCCAAACTTGCTACCACAAAGTTGGACACGTACAATTGTCCAAAAACACTGGAGTAGAGAAAGAATTATGCATTTGGAGCCAAACGCCTAAATTGATGAATTAATCTTGTGATTCTCAACATTGATGTACAGATCATCAGGTGTGCAGCAGGAACTCATCCAATAAAACGTAACTCGTTCAATGCCAGCTGGTTTCAAGTTCCCTAGATTGCCAGCTGTTTTAGAGCTCTTTCAAGATACACAGAATATTAGTGACATTATAAGCGTCAAACCTACCAATGGAGAGAGTAGATTATTTTCTTTCACGAGAAAAAGTTTGTTTCTAGTTATTTCCATTCTTTCGTAACCACCCAAAAAAAACGAGCATTTTGTAAAAAGAAACATGTTAAGAAAACGTTGAAAACGCTTTTTTACTTGTCACACTTCAAACTATTTTAAAAACTAAGAAAGGAATTTTGATAAAACATTTATTTACAGATAATATAGAACTATGAAACAAAATCTATATATTTTTTTTTAATTAAAAAAATAAAATAAAATAAAAAAGAGAGCAATGATGATGACATGTCAAATCAGTAAAATTACCGAATGAACAATACTTAGCTCTCCAGAAAAAGAAAGAAGAAAAAAAAGAAAGAAAACCAAAAAAAAAACTATGAAACACGCCTTGAGCAACACTGACTCAACGCTTGGCTAGAGTTGATCAATAGTGGCATTTTTACATGCCGTTCATCATTCACGCCATAATATGCATACTATGTTCAGGTGTGGTGTGTCTAAACTTGTCTGACCTACAACGCGTTGACATTTCTCTCCTTCATAATCGACACATCAAAATTCTTTACTCAAAGCTGTGCTGATTTCAAATCCAAAGCAATGCAATGTCACCATTTACAAGGATCTGTTTGTCATTTCAGTTGTTTACAAAATTGATATTCACAGGCAAACTGCTCAAGACCCTCTTTCATGCCAAACTATTGAATGGACTTGACCGGTTGATGACTAAGCATCCATGGTGGTGAAAGAGTTAATTGTCAGAAAATTATTTATTTATCAAAAATAACGTTAATCAATCTATGGCAGTGGCATACAGTGGTAGGCAGAACAAAAATAAATGTTCATTGCTGTGTATTCATCGGTTGCCATTCAAGCATTCATTCAACACAGGATTAGATTAGACTTTAGAGTGTTTCTCTGCGAAACAACTAACAACTAGTCTGAGAAAATGCAACAAAAAAGCCTTCAGTGCTCCAGTGCACGTACTGTACTTACTGTAATGACATTGCCGGTGGGAAAGGAGAGCCAGAGTTGCTGATGCACTTTAGCTGTTTATTGAACACCAGGAGTGCGTGAATCACATACCATAATAGCATAATTTCCCAGGTAATTTTTAACTTACTATTACAATATTGATTAAATACCAGTTTACTTGCTAAAAAGATTTGTTCTTGTTTTCGAAATATTCAAATTTGACCTAAGCAACTATACTATTGGGCTAGCTGCTCTGGGCTGCAGCTCACGCCCAGATACTCACACATGGGTTCCGGATGTCACATTCCAACCCATCAGGCCCCGCTCTTAAAGGCACACAAATATAGTTGTTGTTGTTTTTTTAATGTATGTCTGTGATTTTTTTTCTGTGTTCAAATGTGTTTGTGTTTAAAGCATGTGGGAGGATTTAAAATAAAAATTAAAAAAAAATTCACAGATTTTCACTTATTGGTGGTGGAAATTGATTGTTTGCCCTGCCCCTAAATGGGGGTTCAATGTATCGTGCAGATGCACTGAATTTTTTTTTTTCAAGTTTGTGTGAAGGATGCTCTATATTAAAGCAAACTGAAACATTTTTTAAACACCCTCTAGTGACAGAATTTAAGCAGCAGATTCTAATGTTTTAAATTTGTTATTGGTTTCTCTATTTTTCCCCAACAGCAACTGTGTCAACCTACAGTACCTGAGCTTGGCCTACTGCCACAATATGACAGACGATGGTTTTCAGTACCTGAGCTTGGGAATAGGGTGCCACAATCTGGTCCACCTAGACCTGTCGGGCTGCTCCCAGGTCAGTCTGTCAGGCTTTGCTAGATAATCCTAAAGGATTGGAAGAATCCAGTTCTTCTTCTCCTTGTTTGCACGTGTCCCCTCTTGTTCCTCACTGCAAATGAGCTAAGAGGGGAGGAAGGAAGGAGGGGAGGAAGGATGGGGTCGGGCTTATTGAATAAGCCTACCCGCTCGCCATGTGCTTACACACATGCATGACAACACACTCAGTTATGCTCACTTCCAGATGTATGCTTTCGTTTAATGGGGCCCAGAAAGTGTGAGAAGCAAGAATCCAAGGGATGATTCACATTCCAGTCAAGTCGCATGTTTTGTTCTCTGTCTCCCTTGTAGGTGACTGAGACGGGCTACAGTTACATCTCGCAAGCTTGCCCTTCTCTCAAGGAGATTTTGCTCAATGACCTGTACGACCTGTCGGACAACTGCATCGCTGTATGTTTATTTCATTTACAGGGCACTGCAGACCAGTGGTGTACTAACTATTATATAATTGATTAATGAATCTTGTAATTTTAACAAAGTGCTACATCACAGCTTGTTCTTAACCCATTAAGGCCTAAAGCGCCTGCCAAAACATGGCTCTAAAACCTATAGGCAACTTTAGAATCACCCGCGAAAACCTGGAATTTCAACAATATTGTCAATGCCAACTAAATAATTGATATCTCAGCTCCTGAAGCGGATAGAAACCTAATTCCCAAAACATTTCAGAACTTACACCTGTGGCGTTCACAGAAACCTATGTTTATTATTATAAACCTTCAACATATATATTTTTTAAATCAACAAACAACTGTGTCTCATCTGCGGGCATATTTACCTTCAATACTGGAGCGCACTTGTAATAACCACGGGGGTTCGAGTGGTAATTATTCATCGTCCATTCCGTTACAAAGCCGTCCAAATTTTCAACATCCTCATTGTCTACAAACATATTTGTTAAATATTCGCTGTCGTCTGGTTACATTGATTTGAAGACCTCCCGCGCCGTCGGCAATCATGTAATTTATTTCATAACTCCCGCGAATCTGCGTCAGACATGAATTATTATTATTTATATTATTATTATTATTGTTGTTATATAATTATATATAATATATTCTGATGCATTTAATCAGCAAGAAGAGAATTGGTCAAAACAAAATGATGTATCCGCTCTCTTAAATTATTGGATTAAATTAATTCAGAAATAAATAAATAAAGTGTTCCAAGTGGGACTGCACTACTCTGTGTCTGTGACATTGTATGTAATTGTATTGAGTAATCAAGTATAATAGCTGAAAATGTGGATTAATATTGAAAAAAGTTCATGTCAAATAGCATTTAATGAAATAGATGTTAACTTAACCCTGAAATTTAAAAAAGTAAAGGTAGAAGAGCGCTAGAGCGCTCCCGACTCTAATGGTAGGAATCGCAGTAATGCACTCCCGGCCTTAATGGGTTGAAGGTGATATGTAAAATACAGTACATAGTTTTGGAGTTTTCAGGATTTTGGGGTGGTCCAATGCCCTGTATCCCATTAGAATAGATCCGCCACTGCTCTGAGCACCTCTTTCCACAGCCCATGCCTAAGCAAGAGCAAACTGTCATAAGCTGACAATCTTTAAAGCAATGTTTACTTGAGGATCATTAATAGGATATGTTGGCAAATTGGACCTTGACACGAAGCAGAAAGTGGAACAAACCATTTTCTCTTCTCAACTGAATACTCATTATGAAGAGGACTCTTGTTAGTGTTTTATTTGTAAACATTCTTTGCATATCAAGAAAAGCGCTTAATTGTAGTAGACGTCATCCTTGTCAGGATTGGCACACCCATAGAGGATGTTGGTGTTACAACCCGCTCCACACACTTTTTCCACACCAACACTTTTCACGCTGCCACCTCCCCCAACCTCTTTTTTAAAATAGCCTTTAAAATGTTAATTTTAGTATATATGCTAAATATAGGTCGCAAATGGCCTCCGGGGCATAGTTTGAACACCACTACTGCAGTCAGACAAAAGTCTTGGGACACTCCCGTGCATAATACTTTAGTTCCTACCATCTATCCAATCTTGTACCTCTTATCCTGTTCAAAATCATTTAAAATAGTTTTAACTCTCCCACATGATTAAAACACATTAAAACCAAAAATTCAAAAGAAAAGCACCTGTTTTCACTCTTGCTCACACAGTTCTCCAAATAAGAGGCCAACAGTGCTTGCTCAAGCGGTTCATTTGTCAGTCTGAGTTCAGGTTTACTGCAAAACTGATACATAAAAAGAATAGAATTAAATATTGTGTATTTACATCCCAGAATGTTCAAGCAAACCATTTAATTTTGTCTAACAAATGCAAAATGCTATTGATGGGCTAAGCGAAACTAGCTTAGATGTTACAGTAATTATAAACCTTCATAAATATGCTACTTTAACACACACGTAGGTGCATCACATACAAACAGAGAAGACAGCAATACTCACAGTTATATTCTCTCTGTTTGGTATAGAACAACTTGAATGGAGTCCTGACTCCAACTGCCTCAAGCACCGCTGGGATGAACTGGAACTGAAAGTGTGGAATGGCAAGGTGTCCCAATACTTTTGTCTGAAGAAATCAACTAGAAGAATGTGTGCAATGTAGGTTTGCCAAATTCCGGGAATTTTTAAAGTTGAAAAATTTTGCAATTAATTTAATGGGAATTCAAAGGAATTTATGGGAATTAAATGACAAAATAAAATTTTAATATTTGGGTCTTATTAGGGTATTTTGATAACACTATATATATATATATATATATATATATATATATATATATATATATATATATATATATATATATATATATATATATATATAATTTTAATTGTACTAACATAAAAGTCAAATAAAAACATTATGCATTTATGCTTGCTTAAGACACCCTTCCACTAAATTGATGTCAATTCAAAATACATTCCCATTGAAAGTTCCCAATTTGGAGTATTTCCAAAATTTCCCATTTTAACTTTCCATTTGGAAATGTGTTGGAACTTTTCCACCACTTTGACGCCATAGCATGATGTGTCCTTTCTAGGCCCTGATGGCCAACTGCCATAGTGTGTCGTCCATCTCTCTGCTGGAGGCGTTGCAGGTGTCCGACACCGGCCTCAAAGCAATCGCCGAAGTTGCCAAACTGAAGAGTTTCAGCCTGGAGGGTGAAGTCCGCCGCCAAATCCTTTTGTACTATTATTGAGCATTTATTAGATATCTTTGATTTCCAGGTTAACTTCAGTGTACCAGTACGCTCATTGTCCTCATTAGTAAAACAATTCACCAGCCAAACGACCGTCTAATTAGCGATGTTTTTTCCACACTAATGCCTTCTACTACTTTTTTTTTTTTTTCCTGACTCAACATGCGATCATCATCGTTCTCTTTTTATTTTTGTGTGTGCGTGCGAGTTTGTGCTCTCTAATTCACCTGAAACGTGTTATAAATCTCAGACCCTTCACCTTAACCGGATACTTTAGAGTCCCGCCAGAGTCTTGAAGTTGTCAGGGTACCAGAGGAAGGATCAAAGGAAAGATAGATGAAACAAAGTGAAATCCAACACCAACCAGACACAACCTTACACCCACACAGTTACAAAACCAGAATCTTTCACCAACCCCAGATACATCTAAACTCCAAAAGCTTAGAGAAACCTCAAGAGACCACAGGAAAGACTAAAGGAAGGAAGGATGACGACTGTTTTTTCCCCACTAATGCCTTCTACTACTGTACGATATTTGTGTATACTGGTTATACAACTACATGTCACTATTGAGTAAAAATTACTAGTAAGCATTTTGACATGCCTACGATTTGGACCTAATGCGTACTAGTGTATGGACCTCAAGCAGGATATCACGGGTATCAAACAAATGCTGTAATATTTTATGCATTCCACAGCGATCTTAAAGGAAGCTGTTGTTTGATGTCCAGGTAACAACCGCGTGACCAACATGAGCTGGAAGGCGCTTTGCAGCTGTTCACGAGGCCTCCGCAGGCTGCATATCGTGGAATGCCAAAAGATGGGCGACACCTCCCTCAAGTCGGTGGCCTCCCTCCGGAACCTACAGTACCTGGACATCTCGCTTTGTAGCAAGTGCGTGTGTCGTGTGTCCAAGTTATTTGGAAATTACTTTGTGGACCTCAAAGTTTAGTCTCGCAGTTGGAGAACCACTGTCTTATGTGTCGGTGAGACAAATTCACGGGACGATGGTGTTTCATTCCAGAGTGACGGATAAGGGGATATTTTCTCTGGCCGAAAGCCCATCGGCTCACAAATTACGGGAGCTGAATGTGAGTTACTGCTGTCAGATCACTGATGCAGCAATCAGCGTTATTGGTCACAGGTACAATTAACTTTTATTAACACATACTCACAAACTCCTAAACTTAGTCACTCTCTCCCTCCTTGACTTACTTTCTCTCCAAACACTTACAAACTTTCTCACACTTGCACTAAATCAATCTTTACACTCTCCTCTCCCTGACTCTCTCTCTCTCTCTCACACACACACACTCACTCACTGTCCAACCCTCAAGTACTCTCTTAACACACACTCTTTCTTCACTTCACTTTCTCTCACTCTTCTAACACATTCTTTAAAATCACACACTCACTCACAGTCTCACTCACAGCCTCCAACACACTCACATTCTCTCACCCTCTCCAACACTTTCATTCTCATATATTCTTACTTACACTCTCATACTCTCACACACTCTCCCAATCGCAGTCACACTTTCACACACTCAATCTTTAATTTTCATTAACAGACTCTCACTCTCTCCAACACTTTCACTCCTACACTCAGACTCAAACAGACTCGTTCACTTGCTCTCACACACTAAATTAATTCGCTCTCAAACATACTTTCACTCCGGCAGGCAGTCAGTCAGTCATTCAGATGTTCTCTCATGCATTCTCTCTCCAAGTGTCCCACACCATCAGATATTCTCAGTTTCTTTTGTCATGGTCTCACCAGGTTTACCAAACTGTCCCATTTGAACCTGAGTTACTGCGAGCAACTTACTGATGGCGCTCTGGAGTCTCTGATGGGCAGCTCCATCAGCTCTCTGGACATCAGTGGCTGTAACATTCAAGATGACGTACAGTACTTGTTTGCATGCTGCTTACTCTCACATAAGTGGTGCAGAGTTTTTACTGTATTTACTGTGTTGTTGAATTTTTTTAGGGCCTGGCTGCTCTAGAGGAGGTTCCCTTGAAAAGGTTGATTATTGCCGAATGTATCAACATCACAGACGTTGGTATGGAGGTACAAACCTTGAGTCTACCAACACACTGTAGATTCCTTCATATCTACTCACTGTACATAAATGACTACAAAGTGCTAAGTACTGTTATCTGATCTATGTATTTACCTTCCTAGTACATTTTCCAGCAGTATAATCTTACCAAGCTCTAATCATTCCAGTAGCTGCAGACAGTTGTTATGTTTGGACGTGTGTGTTCAATATCCCACAATTCGTTGCTTCTCTATTTTCTCTGGAGTAGAATTTGTGCAAGTACTTGACCGATCTGGAGTATGTGGACGTGTCTGGCTGCTTGGAACTGTCCGACCTGGCCATCAAAGCCTTCTCATTTTACTGCAGAGGTCTGTTCACACTGCGGGTGGCAGGCTGTCCAAAGGTACACGGTATACACACACACACTCATCGGCCATTACTAATTAAAGTTGAGACTAGCCATGAACAGGCCCACGAAAGGATCATAAAATTTTAAATGTCATGTTTTAAATTCTCATACCATATTAAGACTGTTTAAACAAAAAGGCTTCATCACCCAGCTGTAGAATACCTGATACCTGCTCCCGGTTGGAGCTCGTTCGGATGATTTCCCTAGTTGAAGTATGAGCCTTGGAATATGTTCAGAATGGCTGCTTCAAACCAAAATAACTAAGTTCCTGTTGAATTTCAGAAATGGCTCTTAGAGATTTTTTTATGTGTCCTGTCGTGTCCACCGAATTTGATCATGAATCTGTGAAACTGGTGTTTGAGGCAAATTTTTATTTTTGATTACTGCTCAGTAATCATTGTGTCTGGCGCCCCTAAAATACAAACAAAAACAAAAAAAATCACCCGGACACATAAGCGAGCAAGCAAAAATTATATTTTTTTCGGGCATGATTAAGCCCCCAAAATTAAAAAAAATAAAGCCGCAAGAGGCAACGAATTAAAATTGCAGACTCAATGTTAAAATTAGGACTTGGGTCCTGGAGACTTTTTTCCTGTATCTACTTATAATAGACACAAAACTAGCGTAGAGCACTATTTTTTTCTAACTTTGCTAAGGGCGCAATTTAGCAAGTTTTGTTGTTTTTCCACAGATAACTGACATGGGAATGCAGTGCCTTTCACACGGAGCAGCCCAGTACCTGCGAGAGCTGGACGTGAGCGGCTGCACTCTCACTGATCGTGCCATCAGATACATTGAGAGGCTCTGTCCGCCGCTCTCTGCAATCACAATGCATGGCTGTAACCGCATTTCAGAGTAAGAACTGAAGAAAAAAAAAGTGTTTATAAAATACAAGATTTTGAAGCGGTTCTCTAAAAAGCAAAATTCACAATTGGTGTACAGAACATTTTGTGAGTCGTGTATGTTTATGATGTTTTTTGTGTTTCAGGGAGGCCGCCATGAGGCTGCAGTCGTATGTGCAGCACTGGGAGTACAGCAACGAACAAACCGAATTGTGGCTTCGATGAAGTAATCTGTGCGCACAGAGAATGTCATGGTATATGACACCAGTGAAGCTAGAACAGAACTCAGTAAAGCTCAGACCTCCACCAAGGCCCAAACAATCCTACCTTGGCTCCTCCATAGTAACATGAAGTTTTTTATTAACTATATGCATTTCAAAAATGCCCTTTTGAATGAATGAAAGCATTGCTGCTCAATGAAGAACATTGAACATTTCCATACATATTTTGATTGCCATTGTAATAACAAAATGTTGGATAAAAAGAAAACTAATTTTGAATTCATAATCAAAAAGTGAATTTCATATGACAATGATTTTAAAACGTGGGGGGAAGCGGATGATTTATATTCGACAGTGATGAATATTTTTTGTCTGATGAAAAGACTAGGGAAAAGGGATTTTAATTGCTCATTGATGAAAAATTTAAAATAAATTAGATTTTCATTGGACAGTGAACAAAGATGGAAAGGAGAAATCGAACTTAATTCCTGGGGGCGGCTGGGGCTGGGTTGGGGTGGATGGGGACGGGGGGTTGTGGGGGGAGCGGGGGCTGTGGACTGGTGGGGTGCCTGGCGGGCCTGCAGTGCCCTGTCCTGCTGCGTTGGGTTGGGGGCGCGGGCCGTGTTGGGGTGGGGGGCGCTCCTGCTCCTGGGTTTGCCTGGGGGTTGTCCCTTGGCGCTGCCGTGGCCTGTGGGGGGCCCTGAGGTGTTGCGCTTGCTCTGTCCTGGCAGGGGTCGACGGCTCCCCTCTTTGATGAAGATTTTCATGCATGCCAGATCCACCACACCAGCATCTATCGAAACTCAGACACAATTTGCTTCTTCCTCAGGTCGTTGAATCAGTGGAGGCTGGTGTCTGTGGATCTCACTCTGCTTCGTCTGTCCTTCCTTCCTTTCCTCAGTCTCTCCTTTGGTCTCTTGAGGTCTCCCTGATTTGTTGGAATTTAGATGTTTCTGGGGTTGGTGAAGGACTCTGGTTGGTGGCCCGGTGGGTGGTGTCTGGTCGGCGCTGGATTTCACTTTCCTTTCTTTTCTTTGGTCCTTCCTCGGGTCTCCTGACGGCCTCATGACTCAGTGTTCAGTGTTCAGTTTAGGTGAACGGTATGGGATTTTTTAAATAGGTTTTAGGTGAATTAATGAATACACGCTCACACGCACGCACACACGCACATACAAAATAAAAAAAATTAAATAAAAAAAACATTAAAAAAAAAAAAGAGCAATGATGATATGTCAAATCTGTAAAATTACCGAATGAACAATACTGAGCTCTCCCCAAAAAAAAAATATAAATATAAAAAAAAAAAATAATGTCATGCTTTACTAATTGAGCTAACCAGGCTCTGACATATCACCAAACCCAAATTTTCATTGCAAAGTGTAAAAGAATGAAAGGCAGATAATTAAACAAAACCTATTGTGGGGGTTGAACCCACAACCCTGATATTTAAAATATCATGATCCAACTCAAGATTTTCATTGGACTGTTTAACCCTATAAAAAAATTGACTAAAAGAGAGCAAACAAAGTAATCCCACGAGATTAAACAATGCCCAACGTGGCGGTCGAAGCCATAACCCTGAGATTAGTCTCATGCTCTACCAACTAAGATATCTGGGTCTTGACAATCAAGATTTTCATTGGAAAATTTAACAGTATGAAAACAAAATTGACCAAGACAGTAAACCAGATAACCCCACAAGAGATTAAACAAACCTGTTTACAACCCTGAGCTAATCTAATGCTCTACCAACTGAGCTAACCGGAGTCTGTAATTCTCTCAACCCAAAATTTTCATTAGACTATGTAACAGAATTAAAACCGCAATCAGAATGAAAAGGGGAATTAAGTAACACACAATGTGGGACTCGAACACAAGACCCTGAGATTAACGTTTTCATTGGTCAGTGATGGAAACATTGAAAACTAGATAACTAATGAAGGTATCCCACACGGCAATCAGACCTACAACCCTAAATTTAAGAACTATTTGTACTGAACAGTAATTATAAAAATATATAATTTCATTGGACATTGAACCAAAAAAGAAAGGATAATTTCAGTTTTATTATCTTTTCATTGGACAGTGATGAAAAATAGGGGCACTGTAGAGCGCCACAAAAATGAAGGGATTCCAGGAAAGGGATCCGTCTTGGCCTAAACACCATCTCACCAACAATTACCTCCAGTAATTTTCTTACTAAGGCAGCAAACAAACATCACATTATCTCCTTGGCAGAGGTCGTTATTGTTGAGATATAACTTTATTGTTTTTGTGTGTGCGTGCATGTGTACTGTACTTGAAATCATGCTAATTACCTCAAATTAAATGGCACTCAAATCCCATTGCTGGGGTTATGTATAGTATTTTCAGATCATGCAGTTTTTTTAATGCAAAGATTTATGAAGACAATGTTTCTTGTTGAGTGTAAAATATCTTTTTTTTATTAAATACAAATTTGAAAGCACACAAGTGTAATTATTTCAGTCTCTTTGCAGCCATAATGGATGATGTAACTTTTCAGCCTCCCAGCTTCAGGGACTGCAACCAGCTTTGGGTCCTCAGGCTGACTGAGCCTCTTTCTGTGCTGACTCTGATCTGCTCCCCCACTGGACCATCACAGTTCATGTAGCCTGAGAGAGATGGAGAATTACAGAATGTCAAGGTTGGTTAACACTGTATATGAGCAGCTGCCTCCATGAGAAAAAAAACAACATGTTTTTATTATCTTTGCCCCCCCCCCCCCCCCACACACACACACACACACAATTCTGGCCTCTGTGGAGAAAAATATCAAATCTGTTCTCTCGGGCCTCACCAATTACTCTGGTTTGGTTTTCACTGGTGTTCTCCTGGACTTGGTGCAGCGTAACATCATGGCTGACGTCAACCGTGGCTCCACAGAGGTCTACCTCCGCTCGTAACGACGATGGGACGCGGACGTTCACCGCTCCTACAGTAACAAACAAGGGATTCATTATCTTAAAGCCAGTGGTGACACTTAATGTACACTAATCCCTATATCCCTATATAAGCCTTTTGTCAAAATAGGCTTGTTAATTTTTCAACCGCCACAGCTGCAACGACATCACAACATAAGAGACGTAAAAAGACGTAAATAACAGGTGGGCACTTCCGTCAATCGTCAATGAAGATGTCTACCTTTCGGCGAGTGCACAATTGCTTCCAAAAAATACATGGACTGACTACCGACTGAAACATGTTTATTTCCATCGATTGGGCTGAGTACAGAGTATAGACTGTCCTTCTTATTCCGTGGATTTTTGCGAGGCTTTGCGTCATAAAGCACTCGCTGAAAATGCTGGTAAATAGAGATACGTAAAGTTAACTGCAATTGACATTATTGGGAATTATAAGGTGCAAAAAAAAAAAGACTGCAGCAACCTGGAAGAATGTGAACCAAGGAAATAAAACAACAGGTTCACAGAGGGGTTAGTTTCTGGCATTTAAAAAAATGACCTAATCTGAAAAAATAAAAACATCCAGGTGAGGTGTATTATATTCATGTTTTCATAGCATGTTCAGTAATTGTATTTCCCTTCTCAATTGGAGCACAATATGCAATTTAAAAAAATATTTTGTAGTATTTTAAGTACCTATTGTGTGTGCAAGGAATTGACAGTAAAAAAAATAATTAATGACTCATTTAAGAGTTTGAACTTTTTTTTTTTTTTTACTTTTAGTAAAGGAGTTGAATCTGTACTTGTACATGTCAAATACTGTTGTTTTTTTGCTGTACTTCAACCTAAGTACAACTTACTTTTGCCATGTTTAAAAAATAGAAAAACGTCACAAAAGGCACAAAATGTCTTTAAGTAGTCTTCACATGACGCATGGGTACAAAAAAGGAGAGAGAGTAAGAAGGTACCTTCTTGGCTGAGCACTTCCGAGCTGGCGCCGTCTCCCACATACACGTCGATGTCTCCATTTTGAGAAGAAACCTTCAAGAGGCCATTGGAGCCATCTGACAAAAGTAGCAAAAATGACATTTGATCACCAATACAGAGCATTCCATTGTGTGCTGCTATCGAAGAATGTTTACCTATGCGTGTATGGCCTGATATGTTGTTCACAGTGGCGTCACCTTTGGACAGAATAGAGCACAGTCAGTTTTACACCATGAACTCGGGTGGACATGTCTATCATAAAAGGACGCAAGAAAAAAGCCAACACAGTATTACAGAAGTGCCTAATCTTATAAGTTAAATTTATTGTGGCCATGTTTGTCATTTAAGATCCATGTATCGCAAATTGTCTTTCTCCATTGAAATTAATAGAAATGCCATCAATCTGTCCCAGCCCCACATCGTATTCCATCTGGCGTGTGTGCCAATATGTAATAACTATCTGTTAAAAATGGCTGTCAAACTGCTGCTCTGCTTGAATTGGGTTGAGTTCATTGCCACCATCTAACACTCACACTTTTTGCTTCAAGTCAAAGACAAAACTCGGCCGAGCTTGCATCTCGAAAAACTCCTAAAATGGCTCACTCATGAGTTAAGGTAGCAGTAACTGTATTCAAACCCAAAAACATATAAATAAGTTTTTTACGACTTTGTCCTTCACTCCCTAAAACATATTTTTAAGTTTTTTGTGTTTTTATGCTAGAGCATACTGGCTTTGAGGCAGCTTCTGACCTGAAGAGATTGCTTAAAGCAATGGTAGTTATTACAAAAAACAGCCAGCAGGTGGCAGCAGAGTATAAGAGCTTAACCAGGTTCATGTTGCAACAAGCTCTTTTTGCCAGTGTTTTCAACAGCTTTGTTAATAATGATGAAACTTAGCTATATTATAATGCTAATTGTTGCAAAACGGAAACAGATACAAATTTACAAGTTGAACAGAAAGTAAATTTTCAACTAGTGGCTGAAGCTTACCCGTAACTTTTTTTTTTTGCTTTGCAACACAAAGCAAAAAAAAAAAAAATTGAATCTGCCAAACAACAGCTCATAATAATAATATTTGATTTATATTAACTCAAAAACTCATAAATGGGGGCACTCATAGTCACAATGGCCATAATTACAATGTAGCCCACCACAAAAATGGGTGGGACACCCTTAAGTGGACCCAATGGTAAACACGCACAACACGTCTGTTCAGATCGCCACGTCTGTTCAAATCACCGTGCAAAAATCCCAGTTCCACCTTCCCCGTGCAGGAGGAAACGCAGCTGTATTCGGCGTAGACAGCCTTGACTGCCAGGGCGCCGTGTTCTGTGGAGACCTTAATCTCCGTGCCCTGCAGCTTCTTGACACGCACCGCCTGCACAACACATGCACAGCACAGTTAACTGGAGAGTTTACCGTACACTCTTCAAAGATGTGTCGTATGGATTGAAGGCTGCTGCCCCCTAGTGTGCCTTTATTTCCACTGGCGGGCCACTCATTTGGGACCTGGGCCTTCAGCAGGGAACTCAATTCACCAATATTCATGTCCCAATTATAGAAAGTAGCAATATTGTAAGAAAAAGAAAAATATCTGCCCCTTCCAACAGCAGATCACTCACTCTGCGTAGGCCCCATACTCATTGGGGGGCCTCATTTAGCGCAAGGGGACAAATTATGACCAATGTGAGGGAACGCGCCAACATGTACAAAATTCCATGGTTGGGAAGCAATGTTGTAAGTTATATGGGCCAGTACTACTGATTTTGAAGACATTGTAACATTGAGGCCTAAACCTGACTGGACAAAAAAATCCACATGCATGTACTGAGAACAGTGCAACCAAGAGAAACTACGAAATAAAGCAAATTGACTGTTTGGAGTAAATTAATACAATTTCATGGAACAAAATAAAATAATTTAAAAAAACAATATTATGACCATAGAATTTAGCTTGAAAAGATGTTTACTTAAATGCATATGTGTCGTGTGGTTCTTACACCCTTGCCAAACGCGCTGATATCCACGTTCCCATGGATGGTGCCCTTGCCTGTGACATCTCCACCTGAGCGCACCTCCACCAGATGGCCCTGAGGTACAACACACAACGTCACTGAGTGTGTTTATGTGCATGTTGTCTTTACACTCCACATTTTGTTGTGCTTACATTAACAAGTGATTTTTTTTTTTTTTGGATCACATCACATCATATTGATCCTATTATTAATAATACTAACAGAGATTATTGGTTGGATATTACAGCCCAATAGTTTATTATCCATTATGTTTTCTAGGAGAAAATTTTAAATTAATAATTTTGTCATTAATAATACCTCAAATATGTGTGTGTGTGTGTGTGTGTGGGGGGGGGGGGCATCTTTTAGGGGTAGAGATAGGTACTCCAGTACAGATTAAGATTTGAATTTGGAATAATCCTTCTATTAGAATTCAGGGTAATACTGTACATTAATTTGGAAAACTTGGATGAATGGTGGTGTGAGGACATTGTCAGATATCATTCGTTCAAGTAAAATACTTTAATTTGATATATTAAAAGATTGATTTAATCTTAAAGACTCTGAATTATTTAAGTACATACGGTTAAAAAAAATGGATTAAAGAAAATTGTGATATAGAGAACGGAGTTCCAGCAACCGTAAGGTACCTCTTGGAACAGAGTAATCAGAAAAATAAATTTAGAAGTGCTCTTTACAAATTCTTTATCAATGCTAAAAATAGCAATGATTTCTTAAGTAAAATATATGATGGCTGGGACAGGGACATACAAAACTTTGAGGCCAAAAAAAGAAGAAGGAATGTTTACAGTTTACATATTCAGTTACAACCAATGAAAATCTCAGATTGATCCAGTATAAATTGACAAGAATTTATTATAGCAGGGATAAAATTCATAAATTTGATTCATCTTCTCTTCCTACTTGTTTAAAGTGTCAAAGAAGCAATTCTCTTATTCATTCCTTTTGCTACTGTGGAAAAATACACAAAACCTGGATTGATATTCAAGATTGGCTCTCCATCGTCTGTAAGCAGATTTTTGTTTGCACCAGAGAAAAAATTGAAATATCCAGTGGGATGACAACTTTCATTTTCTTCATTAGTTTATAAGAAGTTATTGTTACAACATTGGAAAAATACGGACCCTCCAGGAATAAGTAAATGGAAATCTTTCATGAAATATTATTTAAATATTGAGAGAATTATATCAGCAGACAATAATAAACAAAAACAATTCATTTTTTTCTGGAAACAAATAGTTGAGGCCCTGTAATTATTATTAGTATTATTGAGTTAAATCAATGCATTAGATTATTTATTTACCATTTCTGTAAATTAATTATTGTCTTCTTCTTTTTTTGTGGTCTTTTTAATTGCTGTTGTTTTTTTTTTCTCTCTCTTCCATAAAGACTGTGTGCTGAAAGTAGCACCAGGAATATATTGTGTTTGTGTTTATATGTGAGTGTGGAATGTGTAGAATATGTGTATGTGTTTATATATTTATAGGCCTATGTGAATATGTATGTTTCTTTTTCCAACAAGTGTGTCTTTGAGTTTTTGAGTTATGTCTGTGATGTCTGTTTTTTGGGTGTTGTGATGAATTGTATTTGCTTTGTTTACATAAACCTTGGTTTAGCTCGTTTGTCAGATTGCTTTTGTTTTGTATTTGTTGGTTTTGTTTGTGATGTTTGTTTTTGTGTTGTGACGAATCATATTTCTCTTGTCTGGATAGTCTTTGGTTAAAATAGATTCTCTGTCTTTTGTGTGTGTGTGTGTGTGTGTTTTATGAAAAAAAAAGGAGAACATTTGTTCAAATGTTTAAATTATATATAATAGATGTCGCTTTAGTTTCTTATTTTCATTGGAACTGGGAAGTATTTGATAGGAGAGTTAGGTTTATATTTTTGTTCATTAATCTGTACTTTATTTTCATCCTTTGTTCTTTTTTAATGGCAAAATAAAAACAATTAATCCCATCACGGATTTATAATGGACCGTCAGTGCCGTCGGTAGAAGGAAGTGCCTTGTCAGCCATCTTACATTGCCACATTAAATTCTCTGCTGCATTTTTTTTATGTCTTCACGGCAAAAATGTCACCGTGTATGGTGTACGATTGTACCATTAAGTCTCGGAGAAGCTCTACATGCACATCTCATCAGTAATAGTGCAATTCTAAATGCCTCTTTTTGGATTAAAATGTCACCTTCTGCATGATCTGTCCCAGGGAGGGAAGGTACAGAATGTCTGCAGTTTGTTAGTGTCAATTTTTATTTGTATAGCACATTTTATATGCATACATTCAATGTGCTTTAACATAAAAAGCAAGATGTCAGTACATTTAAATTATTATAAAATTGCATATTAAAACAGGCAAAAAAATCAATAAGCAAACAAACAACATAACTAATACAAAAGCTAGCGAGGAAATATAAAAGACGATACTGTATGTGATATGTTTTATTCTTTATTTAACAGAATCCCTAAGGATGATTATGATGATGTCCCGCCATTTAACAAATTGTCTATATTTCTTGAGTCAGTTGTACAGAGCAACAAAACTCATCCAAAAAAAATGAAAGACAATGAATGACCATTAGAAGGAGACAGGAGGCCTCGCTAAAAAGCACCCCGAGATCTTAATTAAGTTGTAAGAAAGGTAAACCTGCCACACAAATGCCAAGCTTGCTTGCAGGTGCTCACACAGAATGATCACATCAATTTATCTCCTTACAAATTGATTGCTGAAAATTCCAGCCTTACTGTTCCAATCATGTTTTCTCTCATAAGGTGTCTCTTTGGGTGCTACTCAAACTTTTGTCTACATCATGTTGTCCAAACCATGAACGATGGCATGAAAGCAAAGCCCAACAGGGTGGAAAAAAAAAAAAGAAGTATTCTATTTGCACAACAATAATAAGACTCGCTGTGTAATGTAAATAATATTGTGTGCTTATTTATTGGATATGAAAACAAAAAATATTGTGATGAAAAGTAAAAAAATAAAAAAAGAGAAAGCTCATGTTCAAAATAGAATATAGGAAGAAGTAATAGAGTCGGATCTAGTCATACCCTGTGTTGTGAATACAATCTCTGTATTGTTTAATAAACTGAAAGGTTGATGCAAACAGTGAAGTTTGTTCCTTTGAGAGGATCCCCTTACTTTTTTAGGCCGTATCCCACTGAACTGCAAACATTACCGAACTTTGCGAATGTAGAATTCACAAAATATGAGGTTGTCGTCATTTTGCAACATATCTGCAACGTGTTTGCGATGTAAAAGCGACATTTGAGACAACGCGCGAATTAACCTAAATTTGAGTAAAATTGACCCACACAACAGATTAAAATTATTTTTCGTTTCTTTTTTATTAGAAGATGTAATTATTGGACGTTTTTGTCCAGTCAGTCATCGCTGTCGACGTGTTCATAAAACCACCGTAAGGACTGGTTGCACACATCAATTGGCTGTGTCGCACTCCGCTCCATGATTCACTTCTACAAATGCCTTCTCTACCCTTTCTTTCTCCAAGAAAGAATATGAAACCTGATTGAGTGATATCTAAATTATGGCAACATACTTGACGACACATATGCCTACTCATTTTTATAGCACAATATAGTCCAGGAAATAAGTCCAAAACGAACAGGGCCATTTGCCCCCCTGCGCACCACGTTATAGCAATGCCGCACAGCATAAGAAAAAGTTCAATATGACAGCGTACATGGTATGTCATCATTTTAACACTTAATCGGCTTAAACCTTTTTTCAGAGTCAGATGCCATTTATATTTTAATGTTTATAGAGCCTATATGCCCGCACGACAACATCTTGTTGCGACCTGCTTGACTGTCCGCGCTGCCCATGGTGGACTGGGGCACATTGAGTAGGCTACTTGTAAAACATGAAATACAAAGTAGAAAATATGTTCAACATATATCTCGAAGCTAGCTTTTTGTTTTTCGTTTTTGAAATATGATTTCACTGCGTGTGATGTTCCAGGAAGAGCCACACTTCTCCAAACAGAGCGGGCTCCGCCTCTACACAAGCCCTCTCTCACGCTCTCACCGTAGTATATGGGCGTCAGAGTGAATTTATGAATGGGACCTCGGAAAGAACTTTGCAGACACATTTATAACAAATTACGATGAATTACGACGGGATTACGAGCAAATGTACTACGAATAACACTGAACACAAATGCGACATATTCCGACCAATAGGGGTGATTTCAAATGACGTCACGGGTTCCTCATTAAAGTTAAAAAATTTTAATAAATAAAAAATTTTAATTAAAAAAAAAAACTGCATAGGACACATGCGTACACATCATTTTGGAAGAGAATGACATCCCAGGCATTAAATTTCAACATGGTTCAATCGACTGTTTGAAACACACTTTAGAACATCTTAAACGGTGGGCGAAAAGTAGGCGAATAGAAAGCAGTTTTCGTAGAAAGGTAAGAGTTATTGTATGACCGTTGCTGCCACTCCGGTGCGGTCTAAATGACTGCTAATATCGTGTTGGTCACTAATTTTCACGAAAACTAAACACAAAGTAACGATTTTCATGATGATGATCAAGATTTTAAGCCTACCTTTGGGCTGTTACTTCTGTCTAGTTACTTTTGTTAAAGTGGCGTGGTGACACTGTGACCGCTCACACCTTAGTGACGATGATCAACTAGCATGTTGTTGTAGGCATAGGGTTCTATAGCGCTAGCATGTTGTACCAGGCAGCAAGGCTAGCGCTGAGAAAGCAGACGATAAACATACCTGCAATTGATTGGTTCCGGATTTTCAGCTGCTGGCCCATTTCCACCGATGAAATGTAGAGAGCACATGTAGGTGTCTTCGGTGACATTTTTTGCGTAAATCACTGCTGTTTAATTGTACATGCTTAAACCCAGCGGATACATTCCTTCATTCGATCCCGGTCACAACATTGCCAGTTACATAGCGGCAGAGGTTTGTTGTAACCATAATACGTCTGTTAAGTATATTTATGGTGAAATAGCGAGTCAGTTCACAAGTTTTGCCTCGTACGAATACACTCCCTCAGTCGCTTCCCTGTGTTTCTTGTCTGAAAATCAACTGGCCATGCCCATGCGCAGTTCTAAAAATAGTAGTTTGGGCATAATTGTAAAACTGCCCTATTCCGAACCCTGTAGAACTCTGGCGAAACGCAACTTTCGTTTGGCAACGCTCGCAACTCAGTGGGATAGGGGCTTTACAGAGATCCTGCCGTAAATTATGCGCTGGTAACAGTGTTTTCTATGAAAACCGCATTGAAGTTCTCCGAATAAGAGCGGCAACGTAAAATGGATGCCCTCTGGTTTCATGTAAATCCGTGGATCCCATTGGATTACGCAGGTGTCCCCAGTGAGTGTGCTCTTCCTGACTGACCTTGACTGAACGCAGAGAACAGTGGCCTTTTTCTGTGTACACCTTGCAAATGTCACACTCCATGTTCTTCACCTGCACGTTGCCTTTGGCTTGAGTGCTAATAAAGAGATCTGTGACACACACACGCACATACTTAGAAATTGCTGATAAATCAGAATGTGTCATAATCTGTGGCTAATTTACACAAATGCATAAATCATAATTTGAAGTAATGCATTTGCACTAGAGTTCATTCCAAAAAGAATTTGCCATACAGTAAATCATCCCATTGCACTACTATACAAATGCATATTCTTTATATTAAATCTTCTCATTTATTGGTTGCAATTTGTATTGTACATTGCATACTACTCATGATCACAGCCTGATTATTATTGCATTGTATAATTGTGTTGTGTTGTATTGTGAACTCACTGCTCTTGATGGGTACAGACAAATGGACAGACAAGCTACTGTCTGCCCTCTCGGTCGAGACAAGCAGCTCCTTGCCGTGGTCGTCGTAGTGGACACAGAAGTCCTCCACGTCCTCCCCTCCCCCCCCTCCGTAGACCGCCACCAAGGCTCGGTCTGCTTCGGGAAACGCGTGCGGGTCCAAGGGCCGGACGGAGATGCAGCAACCCAGACGTGCCCGCAACGTGCTGAAGGGGCTGACCTTCACGTTCCACTCCTTCAACGGCGGCCGGTAGCTCGCCTCGCCCTCGGCGTCCTCTCTGGCGAATTTGCCAGCGGAAGACATGAAGGGAGACCGCTGTAAGTGCAGGCAACGCCGACGGCTGGCGGTTCGACACCGGAAGAATCCGACGCCGCCCCGTAGAGCATGCGAGCTCCAAGACAACATGGTAATTAATTAACACATTTACGACCGAACGGTACGTTATTACAGGCGTATTCCGTTGATCGAAGCTGCCATGCCGGGACAGCGACGCCACAAGTCAACGTACAGACTGATGACGTGAAAATCTGACTTGCTTCAAGTTCTCAGAGTGTCGCACTTTCGCCCTCAAAGCGTTCGAGGCAAATGTAAACAATAAAGATGGCTGATTCCGATAACTTGTTGTCCCCCCCCGTCCACACACAAGTTGTTGTTCTGGTTAACGCAGTCATTCTAAATCATGTTGTGTCACGTAAACATATGTCTTGTATTTGTACATTTGCCTCGAACGCTTTGAGGTCGGATCTGACATAATCCGAGTGGTATTCTCAGATTTCCCACTGCCCTCGAATGCAGCATTTTTTTCTGGGCGAATGACGCTCTCAGCTCATTGAAAAGCATTGGATTTTGGATCGTTGCGATTTGTGATTGTTTGTGAGTATTATTTTGATTTGAAAATGTGATAAAATGTTTGACTACTATAACAATATGCCTGGTTTGTTGCTAGTCAAAGCCAAAAGCACTACAACCCCTTGCATTTATGTATTGTATAGAGAAAGCACGTAGCCTTCCACAAAAATGAAGTCTAGCACTTGTTATAGTTACAAAATAAAATAATTGTCTTTATCGATTGATAGTTTTCATTTTTCAAAGAACTAAACAACACTTTGTTTGTCATTTTGTGCTTTAATTTGTGAGTGTGTGTGGGAGGTGGGGTAGTAGGTATAGAATGAAAAGGAGAGACAAAAAAATAATAATCCCATCAACCTTTCAAACACTTTCACGCATATATCACAAAGCCTTTATAGCTGTACAGTAAACACTATGTCAATTATCTCATCACAGGAGTGCTCTGTTCATGCCGCGGCCGAATTTATTGATTTTCTCTTTGGTTGTAAAAGAACCCCGTTTATATCAGCACACAAGTTACTGCAGAATGAAAAACTTTTCACTAGGGGGAAGTATTGCGCCAAATTGGCCAGCGCAGTACTGTTTTTTTTCTTGAGTTAATGTTAAATGGTACAAACTGAGTTGATGTGATTGATATAAACACACATTACTCGAAAAAAATAGGGCTATTGAGCTTTTAGTTGCCATTTCAAGATGAGCCGAAAATGCACTATAATCTTCAAAGATCAATTGATTTTGACCTTGAATGCCAGTGCAACTGTTTGTTTTTGTTTTTTTTGTCTCATCCTTAAATTTCCCCCAAACCCCAATACCCCTAACTATCTGAAAATAGTATTTAACAATAATATGTTCATGATAAAAATCCCCTTGGTCGGATCATCATCCTGACTGTTTTAAAAGACTGCCTTTCATTTGTGAGGTAGAACTCGGTGGAGATATTATGCCAGGCCCCCCAGTATATGCCATCTCGTACCCCCTTGTACTTCCCAAAATAGTACCTTCCATTGAGGTTTGCAGCCATGCATGCGTCAAACCACCAGCCGGAACTGTAGTAAGCCCCGCAGTTCCCAGCTGGGTAGCGGTCGTTGTCCCTATCAGGGGTAGTGAAGGCCTGGTTGTTGTGGTCGTAGCTGGAGCCGAAGCTGAGTGCATCTCCCGCTGTTCCAGAATAACCCCCCACCGTCAGCCGAAAGCGCATCCTTTCGCTCGCCACTCTAAAGTGCTCATACTCTGCGTACCCTGACACCCCAGAGAAGTCCTGCAGCTCCACTCGCAGCGTCATGTCCTTGACCCGGGTCAAGAGGTGGATATATTGGTTACCCAACCAGAACTCCCCTCCCTTCAGTAGCTGCCCGAAGCCTGATCGGTACTCAGCCCAGTTGCGGTTGAAACTGACGCTGCCATCTTGCCGGAGCTGCAGGAGGGTCCATCCTCCACCGTGTACCTCCATGTCGCACAAGACCGGAAAACCGCTGCCGGCATGGAGATCCGGAGTCACTTGGTAGATGCCAGTCTTCATCACCCGCCCTCTAACTAGGTAATCCGAGCAGTCCCTCTTTACAGCAGAAACTGCACCTGAGGAGCATTTGATGGAGACACAAGTCACAAGCTTGTCTTTGATTGGCCGAGGCCTCACTTTAAAGCAAGCGTGTCCAAAGTCCAGTAGCTGAAATAGTAAAGTTTCTTTCTATTCATACCACCTTGATTACTAAAGATAATTCAGTTCGAGAAGCAAAAATGGACACTTCTACTCAAGGTCCGATGTGTGAAGCATAACACTAATGACCCTTAAGTTAATACTGCTTGAAAGATTGTCATCTTACTGAAGATTGCTCTTGTTTTGGTTCTGAATGTGGAGTTGGGGTTCTGCTGCTGATTGCTGCCAAAGCCAATCTTCTCTAGTAGGATACAGGGCCATAGGTCACTTGAAAGTTCTTGGAAAATCCTAAATTTATCACGTCAAATATTAAACTGCATGAGCTGTTCTTAAAAAATATACTGTATAAAAACAATATACAATTGATTGGTTTCATGTGCTTTACAATTTAAAAGTGAAGAATGCCAAACTGACCCTTGTATTTTCCATTTTTTCTGTACATAGCCATTGTAGGTAAAAGTTTAGACACCATGCTTTAAAGTGGGGGTAATTACGATCACCTTGCAGCAGGAATGTAAAAATGAGTTAACAAGTGCAACACGACTACTTTCCTACTGTAAATGAGGTCAGTCAACATATTACCATCCCAAGAGTGGACCTCCATGGTGGAAGCGTTCGTGTGAGTCATTTAGAAGATGTTTACTTTTTACCTTACAGCATATAAACACTTTATTTTATGGTTTGGAAAACACGCTAATGTTGATCTAAGCAGATGGTATGGCTTTTAAAAGCAATTAACTTAAGAGGTCTGATTCAAATAGTGGTTAAAGGGAAGATCAACCCCATTTTTTCGACAATAATATGTTCTATGCAGCCCCACTAGTCTAAATACATTATTCTGTTTAATATTGCGTTAGTGGAATATGAGTTGAAAAAGCGTAATCCAGCAGTTTTTTTAATCAATATCAGAAGGCGGCCGTTTTGCCACTTGCTGTCGACTGAAGATAACATCAATGTTGCTCAGGTCTCGGGTAACAACCAATCACAGCCCAGCTTCAGAAAACAGGTGAGCTGTGATTGATCGTTGCCTGAGCCCTGACCAACATTGATGTCATCGTCAATCGACAGCAAGTGGCAAAATGGCCGCTCCTGAGATGAATTAGAAAAAGGGCTGGATTTTGCTTTATAACTCATATTCCACAAATGTAATATTAATCACAATGTCATGTTTAGACTAGTGAGGTCACATATAACATATTATTGTCAAGAAGTGTTTAAGGTTGACTTCCACTTTAAAGTATGGGATTATTTGGGTTTCTATGGTCCCAATTTACGACTTTTCGAAGTTAAGAGTGATGTGTAATGTAAGAATATGTTCTCACAAGGCACAAAACAACAACGAAAGAACGACTTCACCAGAAGAAAATCAATGTTCAGAATAGCCCCGCCCAGAATCCTGACCTAAACCCTAGAGTGCCATGCACAAATTTGATTTATTTAAAAGAGGACATTGGAATTTAATAAAACACATAAAAAATTCCCGAGTTAAAAAATCCAGAATTAGCCAGAAGGCTATTTTCCATTTGTAGTCCCCTGGCCATGATGTTAAAAAAAGCAATAAAATACAAAAATATAAGCACAGCATAGACACACAATTAGTAAAAACATACAATTCATAATAATAATGCATTGGATTTATATAGCGCTTTTCTAGACACTCAAAGATGCTTTACAATGGAATGGATACATAATAATTCTTGCACTCACACATTCACACCGTGGGGCAGGCTGACGGAAGCGTGGCTACCAGTGTGCGCCTACGGCCTCTCTGACCACCATCAAACATTCGCACCTTCCATACACCAGTGTGAGTAGCACTGGAGGCAATGTGTATGAAGTGCACAACGACATATTACTCGGGAAGAGTGGGAATTGAACAGCCGACCTTCTGGTTACTGGGCGACCGTCTCTACACCCTGAGCCACGGCCGCCACAATTTGACTAAACAGGTCCTGACACACTAAAAAGACAACACAACTTTGCTGTTAAGAATAGAAACAATAGATATAATACACATAACAGCACAACAGATTAAGTATCTTTTAGTGTTGCCAAGTATATGATTCAACAAGCCACTTTTTCAAATGTTTAGTAAAAGCCCTATATGTTAACTGTCTAATCTGATCTGGCAGTGAGTTGCATTCCCTGGCCTCTCTCACAGACCAGGCGGACTGACTGAAGATGCTCTTACGAAGAGGGATAACAAAGTCTCCTCTCGCAGTCCTCTCGTCACACGTTCACTGTTATTTCTCTGAATGATAAACTTGGATAACGGAACTGGGGCTAAATTGTTAGTAAACTTATAAATCAAGCACAAGTCTGCAAATTTCTGAAGGTCAATCCAGTTTAGAAAACCATATTTGTCTAATATATTACAGTGGTGGTAGTGACTTTTTTTTTTATCCAAAACGTTGATGGCTTGCTCATACAAACATACAATACTGGTCTCATTGTGTTATTTGAGGCCTGAAACCAACTCGTTAAACAATAATTAAGGTGGCTAAAAATCATAGTCTAAAAAGATTTTTGCCGCAATCAGCAGACATTCCATTCCTGATTGAACAAAAATGTGCAAGATTTAACTAGATTTTTTTTTAACATAATTTGTCAACATGAGCTTTGAAGGAAAGCATAGAGTCAATCAATAGTCCAAAATATTTATATTGATTAACAGTCTGTAGTTTTTTTTTTTAACCTGAAACCCATATATCAGGACCATTTTTATTGGTTTTACTAAAAAACATGCTGACTGTTTTGGACACATCCAGCTGTAGACAGCACTCTTGCAGCCATGTAGTAACATTATCCATTGCTTTAGTGAGTTTGACTGCATCAATGTCTTTGGAAGGACAGTAAGCAAATACAACTGTATCATCTGCATACAGGATACATTCGACATCTAGGCCTATAACTGATCCCTGAGGAATACCTGTTGATAATTTGAGAAGCTCATATTCATAGTTGTTAATTGAAACAGACTGAGAGTGATTGTTTAAGTAGGATTCAATCCATTTCACTTCAGAGATGGAAAAGTTAAAATGTGAAAGCTTAGTGAGAGGAACTGAATGATTTACCACATCGAACGCTTTCCTAAGATACAAAAATACTGCTCCTACTACACCACCCAAATCTAGAGATACTTTTATTTTCTCTACAGTCATATAGCTGTCTCGGTCGAATGTTTGGCCCGAAAGCCAAATTTAATTTGGTGGAGAGTGGAGCTGTTGTCTAAATGATGAACAATTTGATCAGTGACCCATTTTTCTGCTACTTTTGAAATAGAAGAATACTTATTAGTCTGTAATTATTTAAAGAGGTTGCGTCACCAGATTTAAATACTGGAGAAACTGTAGCAAACTTCCACACATCTGGGAAGTGCCCAGTTGAAATAGAACGGTTGAAAATAAGAGGGATAGTGCTAGCAAGAACTGAACCCAGGTCCTTGAGCACGCTCGTGTCCATTCCAAAGACATCTTTAGCCTTAGAGGCATTAAGTGAGTTTATAATATTCATAACTTTGGTCTCAGTAATGTTTTTTTATTGAAAAATGTGCAGTAACCTGAACAAGATAGTAATTGTTTGATTTTGTAAAAAAATTTGAAAAATCATTAACCAAATTAATAAAGTATGAATTGAAAGCCTGTGCTATTACATTACATTTGACTCTCTAAGGATTTTTCCATTTAAGTGGATTTCCAGATTTTTATTTTATTTTAAAGGATTCACCTGTCATTTTTTTAAATTTAGTTCCAAATAATTTTGGTATTTCCTCTTGCACTATTCAAAGCATTAATGAAAAAAATCAGCCTTGGCTTTTCTGATTTCTTTAATTACTTTGTTTCTTAAGGGGACATACTGATGAATACATCCCATCTTTATAGTCAATTTTAAAGCATTGTCTCGTTCTTTTATTAATCTCAGAATAGATTTATTTAACCATGGAATGTTGTTCTTCTTAGCTCTGTGTTTAATTTTCTGTGTGAATTGTAAAATAATTTATTTTAATTTACTTGTTAACAAAAAACAGTCACGATCTACGTCAAGTCCTGAAAACAGTTCATTCCAGTTCACCTGCTCTACTGAGTTTTGGAAATTGTTTTGTTTGTGTTTTGGGATCCAATAAGCTTCTGTGACAGGCAAACGCCTTATTTAGTTTTCTATTTATCATGATCATAATCAGATTGCGATTTGACAAACCAGTCAGCATGTTAAATGATTTTAGTATTCTCTCTGGTCTGTTAGTGAAGGCTAGATTTATCTGTGTACTTGCGCAACTTGCTATTCGTGTGGAGCCATTAATAACTTGAGTCATATAAAAATTATCCATAACCCTTTTCAGATGGTTTCCGTTTTGTTAGACTCCCAATTTACATTTAAATCACCCATAATAATCACTCTTTGGTCAAATTGAATTGTTCTAGAGATCTATGAGAGTAAAAGACATTTGCTGTGACAAAGTTAATTTTAAAGCAATAAATTCTAGTCCAGTTTCATGTGCCACAAGTATTTCATTACAATTAAAAGTGTCCTTGGCATAAATCAGAACTCCTCCACCCTTTGAGCCCCATCTATCTTTTCGAAATACTTTATAGCCAGGTACAGACAGTATTGTTGGAGCTGAAAATTCATGAAGCCATGTTTCACAGAGGCAGAGGAAGTCAATATTTGAGTCAGTAAGAAGATGGTGAATTTGGTCACTTTTTGACTTCAAACTATGTATGTTTAAGCGAGAGAGGCCCTTGTAGTCTGACTTGTCATCCATCTATCTATACAGGTTCTTGCGATAAGACCTAAAAAATGTTATCATGGTGTGTGAAAAATTGTGTCTCTTACCTTCAGATGGTATCAGCCTCAGTGATCCGCTGGCTGTCTTGCTTTCATTCTCATTATACTTTGGCAGATCTTTTGGATGCCTTTCCGGTGGTGATCCTCCATTCGGCCCCAACTGACTGCCGTTGAAGAATGCGGCAGCCACCTGCTTGATTTTCACACGCAGCTCACGAGCGCTTGACGTAGATGACGTAGCAGCCGGGTGAGCCACAAGGCCAGTGGTGGTTGTTGAGCTGAAGTCAGAGCTGGAGGTGGTCTGGGCACGAGGGGGAAGGGGTTGGATAGTCTTTTGAAGGGGTGCTACTTCATCCCTAGCGTGAAGCTTTGCAGGGCCTGGAGTGTTGCTCGGAATAACATTGTGGAGCCCGATCGGTTGTGTTGATTTTGGAATTGATGAAGATTTACTGGTTGTTTGTGGCCTCAGATCAGACACCGTCCCACTGTGTGGGCCCATGGGCAGGCTGCGTACGCCTGTGAAGGTCTTTGGCGTGACAGTTTTCATCATGCTGGGCTTGAACTCTGTGTCCACTCGGGAATGAGTCAACTCAGCCATTTGTGAAACAGGGCCAGGAGTAGGAGGAAGGTGAGCATAATAGAAACTACCGGTTGTCGTCCTGTTAAATTGGTGAGGTTGGGGTGCTGTTGTGTTCTGGTTTGGTTCAGTTGGTGTTGCTTCTGGCTCCAGCGTCAGTTTCTTTGGTGGTCTGTCATTTGAGCGAGACCAGGGTTCAGATATTTTATTGGAGTCCTCACCAGGACTTTGAGTAGACACAGATTGATGGTCAAGATCAGTAAGTATTTGGCATACTTTAGCGTTTTGGTTTCTTGCAGGATTGGACTGCTTTTTTTTTAGTTTGAGCACCTGACCAGTTTTGAGCTTTCCGTTAATATTGGGAATTTTCTGGCTGGATTTCAGCCTTTGATTGTGATTAGTTGTAAATGTGTTTTCTGTCTCAGAGTTCCTGGAAGAATTATAATGAACTGATTCTGTCAGTTTTTCCCTTTTTTTAGAATCCGTCTGCAGATCTGGTGGGAGATGTTGCTTTGCTATATTTTGATCAAGTTTTTCTTTTGTGTAACTTTTTAACTTTTTGCCAGGTTTTTGCTTCTGGTCATTCTTTATGGTTTTAACAGGATGAACAGGTCTTTTGTTTGGATTCGATTTTTTATTTAACATTGGAGTTTGGTCTGATTCGGGTTCATCGTCTGTCACAGGTTTTGCTTGTTGATCAGTTGCTACGGGCTGCAGATTAGTTGTCCTGTCTTGACCACGTTTGGGTTTTGGCGTTTTGAGATAAGGATCAGTTGTCCTATTGTCAGCTCTTTGAATTTGAAACCTTTTAGTGTCATCACCAGGTTTTAGTTTAATCTCTGCTTTGTTTTTCTGTTGAGACGTTTTTTGTTTGGTTTTAAAGTCCAGTTTACGCTCATGCTTGGAGTCCTTTGGCTTATTGTTGGCATCAGTCTTCATTCCAAGTGTATGCTTTTCCTCCGGCTTGACTTTCAGGCCTGGTCGGTGCTTCAAGCCTGCATCGGTGCTTAGCCACCTGTTGCCATCTGTGGCTTTAGGGGAGGAAATAGTTGTGTGGAGGCTGTGTTGAGGAATGATGGAGGCTGAACTTGTTACATCCAACTGATTCCTTATGGTGGTCGATTCCGTCGAAGCTGTTTCGGTTCTTTTTGGATTAATAACTGGTAAGTAATTGGAAGTGGAACTGGAGAAGGGAGGGGATGGAAGAGATAACGTGATCCTCTCAGTCTCATCCAAGTCTACAAGCTCGGGCCTTTGAGCTGAGAAAAACGTCAACACAGGAGTCGGACTGATTGAAACAAAGTCTGTCCTCTGAGTGGTTTTGATGGATGTTGATTCTCCATTGCCATCTCGTTGCACGTTCTTTACTGCTTTTGCTCTCTCTGTTTTTACACTTCCCATTTCTCCATCCTCCTCCTCCACCACTCCGTCCTCATCTTTTTTTATAGGCTCTTTTTTGTCCGCGAGCCCTCTGTCTGCATTCTGTGTTGGTTTCTCATTACTCCAGCTGGCTTTTACCCCCTTTTCTATTTCCTTTTTCTTCTCCTCCCAAATCTTCTCTTGATCCTGCCTCCCACGGTCCTGTGACGTCTTTATTTGTGTATTTTTCTCCATTACATTTGTTTCATCTGGCCACATTTGATGCTCTTGATTATTTCTAATCTCTTTTCCACCATCCTCTTTGGCTTGTTCACTTTCCTCCTTCTCATCTTTTCCAGCTGCTTCCTTCAGGGATACTTTTTTGCCACTAGATGATTCTACATCGCACATAGAGCGTACCACTGTCTTTCCCAAATTGTCTCCGTCTTCTAAATCTCTCTGTCCTAAACATTGTGTCTCAGAGTGTCCCTCCTCGCCGTACCTGCTCTCTTGGTGTCTCCCACAGTCGCCACACATCTTTCTCAGCTGGTCCACGTCGTCCTTCAGTGTCTGTAAATCCTTCATCAGCTTCTCTAGCTCCCGGAATTGCTGCGGCAGGTGTACAGTCAACGGTGGCAGGCTCAAAACATAAGGGCAGCCGGCTCGCCCCGGTCCGCACGGCCCCCCGGCCCGCAGGGTGGCTGTGCATTGGCCGAATCCCTCGTTCCCTTCCCAAGAGAGGCTGAAGGAGGTCAACAAAGTGAAAAATGTGTACGGTGCTGTTAACTTCATCTTGAGTCACAAGAGTGAGAGGAGGAGAGGAAGAGAGGGTAAAATAGAGCCACCCCTGTCAGTCAGTGCAGCGGTAGCAAGGTGGGCGGGAGAAGATAAGGGAAGGAGGTGGAGTAATGGAGCTCTTAGACTGCGTTCAAACTGCAGGCAAATCGGATTCCTCCTCAAATCAGATTTTTAGGGCCTGTCCAGACTATTTTTAGCAAGTGTCCAAATCCGATCTGGCCCTGTTCAGACTGAGCCACTTCATTGACCCATCTGACAGGTTGCTTTAGCAACGACGTCGAACGGAGGTGGCGCCCAACGCGTGTAGTGTTTGACGTCATTGTGACGTTTACTGCTCCGTTACTTCCCGTTTCTCGCAAGCGCGTTAAGCGGTTTTCTTTTCTTCTTTTTTTCTTCTTTTTTTAAACGACCATATATCTATGGCTATGACCGGGCACTATTTCGCTATTTCCGGTTGCGCATGTGAAGATCTGATGGGGTAGCGAGATCGGCTTCAGTGCAAGTAACGTAAACTGTCACCGTATTTCCGGTTGAGCATGACAGGAGCCGACGGGGCAGTGGAGTCGTCAAGGCGATTGATTGCCGAGCATGCGAGGAAACAGCCGGGCAGCGAACCGATTGGATATTGACAGCACGAGCGCATTGGTTTTGCACGCGTAGAGTGACATCAGGACAGTGTTTCAAGCTGATCAGACTAAGACGCATCTTGTCCAAATCAGATATGAAACTACCTCCCGAATGTTTTTTTCAATCCGTCCCGCAAAAATCGGATTTCATGTGCTTGTGGCTGTTCAGACTACAAACTGCTATTTCATTGCAAAACGCCCACCATTAACTCATTCAATCCTAAAAACGTGTTTACATATTTCTTTGTTTTTAATGCAAGAGCATACAGAAGGCTTTGATGCAGCTTCTGACATGAAGAGGTGGCTTAAAACAATTGTAGTTGTTACAAAAAATGGCCAGCAGGTGGCAGCAGAGCATAAGAGATCAGCCAGAGTCATGTTGGAAGAAGCTCTTTTTCTCAGTGTTTTTACCAGGAATAGAACACAATATTCTGTGGAGCCTCGGAAAATTAGTCACAATCCAGTACAACAGCCGCGAGTGAAGGGGGTTGCTTCAGTGAAAATGGCTGGGAGGGAATAAGTTAATGTGACCTGTACCAAAAAAAAAGAACTTTTCGAGAGGGGAAGTAAAAATAAATAACTGAGATAGTGCAACCCAATCGCATTAAGTGTGCACACCCACGTATACTGTCTCTACAACTGTGCTCAAAATTAACCAATCACTTTCAAATTCATCAGTCATTCATGAGTACAGCATCATACACTTGTCAACATTTAAAGTGATTAACCCCAAATAAAGTTCAGATTTTCTTGTAGGCTTTTCCAGACAGTCTTCGCACAAAACCCTCCGGTTTCTGCTAGAAAGACGGAAGAAAAAAAGTTTGGGAAAGTCTACTAGGAACAGTTGAACTTTATTTGGGTTTAATCATAGGCACCTTAAATGATGGCAGGTGTGTACTGACTTCAATTTACCGTAACAGTCATTCTGACTGTGATTAATTCTGAGCTCAGCCGCATCCCCTGTTATAAGGGTATGCACACTTCTGCAACTACTAATTTGTTTATTTTTACTTCACCACTTGATTTTTTAAAATTCATTTGTGCAGGTTAAACGTCACATTAATGGTGGGGAAAGTTTTGAAATTGATTTCTTGGTCTCATTTTTTTTATATATTGTAAAACCTGTCATTGTTTTTGTACACTTCATATTACCACTTACTAGTCACTGTATGTGTCCTAATATTTACTACAAGTTTCATGGAAACAAAGAAGGCTGTTTGTATCGTTTTCCACAGTACTGTATGTGTGCTAGGTTTACGTATGTCAGTTTGTCATATTTCCACTCATCATAATTAGGCTCACATTGTGTAATGGAGACCACTCACGAAACATTCTTTCTGCATGCTGTCATGCAAATATAGATGACCAAAGGCAGGGATGCTTGCATGTGTGTAACAGTTGCAGATGAGACACGTTTGACGTATTTCATCATATTTAATGACTGCATCTTGGTTGTATTTTATCTTTAAAAAAAATTATTTAAAAAGGCTAGTGGAAAAGATGGTTTAGATTACAAAAGATAATGTACTGTATGTCTTAAATCTAACGAACTATTTAATGTATCTAATTCACGTAGGCAAGTCAGCCTCTAGCATGAGTTAATTTTATTTTATTTATCAATTTCATGTACATATTAAGCAAACTATCATTGTTTGTGTTTTAATATATATTTTAGTTTCCTGTAGGTTTCTCAGCTCATTGCCTATTTAATAATTTTATTTTATCTTTTATTATTTATTTTATTGATTAAATTAATGTGGAGAGCAAACAGACATTGATGGTTGCACAGCTCACTATATTTTTGCTTAATTTCACTCTATTCATAATTAATTTGGTTTACATTTATTATGTTGTGCAGTACAATTAAATTTGATGTTTGTTTTATTTAGTTAGATTTTATTTGATGTAGTTTAATTTTGTTTAATGGGTTGATTTTTTATTTTATTAATTTGGTTCATTGCTTGATTTCATTTTCATTTGTTTGAAGTTTTAATTTATTTTATTTTATTAAAGCATATTGAATCAATTAAGGAAGTGTCTTTGCACAGCCGCCTCTCATCAGGTGCTGGTGGGCAGCAGGAACTCGTGTTGTGTGACAAGAAAAAATAATCGCCTGCACACTTAGTTTGTGTTTTTATTTGAGGGAACAACACGTTTCAGCATTATCAGGTTCACCTCAAATCTGACATGATCATTCACAGGTGAGTATAAATGCTACAAGATAAGCAAAATACAAAAATAGAATATTATTATTCATGAAGTTGGAAAAAAATAGTTATCAACCATTAAAAACAAATACATAACAGCAACACGTGATTTAACAATACACAGCAAGGAAATAAAGCATGTATTGCAATCTTGCGTATCTTGTTGCATTTAACCGCACCTGTGAATGATTATGTCAGACTTGAGGTCAACATGATGACGCCGGATGAAAAACATGTTGTTCCCTCAAATAGCACAAAGTAAAGTCTATGTCGGTGTGCGGGGTATTATTTTTTCGTATCACATATATAAAATATATTCATTTGGTAAATTCTGCTTGATTTAGTTTGAATTCTTTTTTCATGTAGATAGTAGGCAGCCTCACGTAGGTTGCTAAACTCACTTTGTATTGTTTAATTAAATTTTTGTTGTTGGAATTTTTCCCATGTAGTTGACATGAGACATTGAGCCCTTGTGGATTGCTAATCTCACTGTTCAATTGAATTGAATTTTGTTTTATTTTACTTTGTTTTTATTTATGTCAGTTTATCTTGTGGCTTACTAAGCTCAGTGTGTATTATTTAATTATACATTATTTTTTGCTAGAATTTAATTTATTTTCTTAACATAGCAATGAGATGAGGGGACCCTCTCTTGTGGGTTGCTAAGCTCAGTGTTTTACTGTTCCAATGTTTGTTAAAGTGTTTTACTAGTCTCCTCACCTCCGCCCAGCAACGTTATGTTTTTATCACCCACTTATTCATGTGTTTGTTAGGGGGATTTCATGAAAAAGCAAAGCAAAAAAAAAAGCTCAGGCCATTCATATGGTACATCGGCCAAGAGGAACCCATAAAATTTTGGTGGTGATCCGGCTAATGGTGCAGATCCAGAGAATATGTTTTTCCACTTCTGTTAGCATTGCGACATCGCTCTTTTGGTTGTTTTCATTCATTTCTACTTGTATAAGGCGTGATCTTACAGACAAAATATGCAGGAGGTGGGTACTGTATCTGAGAAGATGAGCACTAAGGTAGAACTGATCCTTGGTGGAGGTCTGCACTCTGAGCAATACTAGCTTTAAGCCTGTCTGTTGTGACCTTTTCAATTGTTGTTTTCTGCCTCCTGGCTGGCTGCTTGTTATGACAGCATCAAGGCTGGAGACATTTTTCAGCTGTCTTTTTAATAATGAAAAAAAAAAAGCTGTTTGGCTACAAGTGTGGGAAGCACGCGCTTTTAAATGGAAAGTTAAGTGAAGGAGATAAAGTGTGGAAGCGATAAGCTCTGACCAAATTGGAAACAGAGGGATCAATCAAATCTTTTACTTTAATTAAACCGTACAGTGAGTGATACCTCGATTTAAGAGTGACTTACAAGTTTTCGGGGGTGCGCCGACCACAATGCGATACAATGTCCATTGAATTAGAGCATAAAATGATTATGCTCTTGTTTAATTCTTTACATTCCATCAAATAAAGCTGAGTTTAGTAATAATGTTATTCATGTTTTAGAAAACGACAATTCTGTAAAGTGCTATTTTTTTGTAATAGAATACGTGTCGCAAAAATATTTGTTGGTGTTTTGCTGGGGCTGAGACAAATTCATGTCATTTCCATTCATTTAGTGGGGAAAGCTGATTATATTAAACTCTTCAGGCACCGCTGTACTAACATTCCAGGATTGTATACAGTCAGGCTTGTTTGACAACTGTTGGTAGGTAAAAACCAGGAAACACACAAACCTCAACATTTTAACACACAGTGAAAAAATGTGTGAGAGAAATGTTTATACTATTGGGAGATGTCTGTCTGAATAAAAGGGACTTTCCCATCCAACAATATCTTGTCCTTATTTCCCAGCTGACTTTGGGCGAGTGATGGGATTGCAACCTGGACGTCAGCAGCGCACATAAAGAACTTTTTTTTCATGACGTCTTTTCAGGCATGTCTCCCAAAAAATTTTTCTCTCCTAGGGCTAAATATTGTGTTTGTGTGTGCGAGGGGGGTATTTTAGAACAGGAGTCACCAGCCTTTTAGAACGTAAGAGCCAGTTCTTGGGTATTTATCAATGCTAAGGGCTACCATTTAATGCCCACTGCTGAAATAACACATTTGCTCAAATGACCTTTAAAAATGTTATTATTGCATCTTTCTTTATGTGAAGACTCATCATTTCTCAAAATTAGGAAACAGATAAATGTCAATATGGAAAACTATTTCTATTCATCTCTGCCAGTGTTTTACGTTTTCAAATGATCACTTATACAACATTCCTAGAAAATCACAATGTTCTATCACTGATAAGCTGTTTGTAAAACAGACCCACGGGCTACCCATATAGCCTTGGGGCCTTGAGTTTGTTGACTAGCCTGCTATATACTGTATGCATCTACATGTATTGCACCACCGTTTGTGTTCAACAGGGATGTGATTTTTCCGCTAATTCGCGGAATTCCGCTTTTTTTATCTCCCCCCCCCCAAAAAAAAAATCCGATTTTTCTTTTTTTTTTTTTTTTTTTTTTAGTAGTAGTAGTTCATTGTGTATGCACATGACTCCGACAGATAACATCTTCTGCTATAACAAAGACATTTGTGGTATGCTCTAATATGAGTTACTTTTCATTTGGTCATGATACAATTATTTGTTCATGAAATTTGAACTCTTCAACATTATTTATGTGTTAACTTAGTAATCACATTAGTTAGATATGATGATATTCTCAGTGATAGTTTTTAAAAGCAAAGGCAGTCCAATGTTTTTGAATGTGACTGATTTTGAGTTGACTAAAACTGCCATTTTATATGGGATAGTTCAATATACATTGAAAATTTATGCTGTTGTTTTGTCTATTTCTTTGTCATGTGAGTGCATTGAAAGTACTTAAAAACACGGAAAACCCATGAGCTCTGGGGGGCTTCGCCCCCCTTATCCCCCCACCAGGGCACTGCCCTGGACCTAGCTGGGTGCCAGCGGCCCCCAGACCCCCGGCTAAATTTTCAGATAATTTCACTTTGGTCAAATCACATCCCTGGTTCAAAGATCCATTGCTTTTGGGTTGAAACACTTCAACATAGATATTATATTGTTGGTTAGTCGGGCTATGTTTTTTGATATTTTGTGTTACGATGAATCTTGTGAATTTTAGGGCAAAGTTCTGTGGCACAGACTATGGATGGATGAGTGGCTGGAATATAAATTAAATATACACATATGAATATTGCGCAATAAAATGAAATGGGTGCTTATAACCGAGTGTGGCTGTGGATCATTCTCACAGATATCTTCTTCTCTAGGCTTTTAGCCATTTATGGACAACAGGTTGTAGTCATCGAGGTGCCCTCCTTGTGAACACTGTTTTGAATTCCCCCCCAGTGAGCCGCCTTGGTCCACTCTCTGTCCTGGCTGGTGTAAACACTGAGCTCTCCCTTCCCCACCGCCACCACCACCTCCTCGCCGATAGAACAAACATCTGACCATTTGTTCAACTTCCAGACAGGCAAAGAGGCCACTTCATCTCCGTCAGAGTGATATTGTTGAAACAAAGCTTGAACTCTACCTGGATCGTTCACAGACATCATATCTGTCTTCATCCCATGGATCACACAAGTATCCAAACTCATCTTTTGTCTTTTGTCACACACTGTGACTCTCATCCACTTAATGCTTCATAAGACGTAGAGACATTCTTTCACCATGTATCAGGATGACTTACTAGTCGCTTGAAAACAACGGAATGTGTCTGGTCACATGTAGGATGGGTTTGCTGTGGTGAACCAGCACCAGATTAAGTCTGGTCAGTCCATCAGTCAGTCAATAACCTCAATACCTGTAACCCATTAGGATATTGTTGGACATTCATTTTCCAAAATGAAGCAATCAAGGCTAAGCACATGATGCGTGCAAAGCTTCAGGGCCTGCTATAGCCTGATTAGCTAGGGTTAGTTTAGCTAATAGATAGCAATCATCCACTCATCTGTTTTCTATAGCGCCGCTGTAATCTTTCCCAACTGATTTATGAGAGACAGGGTGCATGGCCCTAAACTGGTCCAGAGACCATCTCGACTCGCAGGAAAACTCCCGGTGGGCCGCATGTTCGTTTCAAAATCAGCAACAACAACAAAAAGCTAGGCCCAGAGTGACTAACCTGGAGCGGCCTGAATTTTCCTGCGTGGTCGGCCTGAATTATGGACCATTCGGGATGTTATTTCGTGGAGAAGGGATCATACAAGCATTAGCTAAGCAAGCGTCCCGCTCACTCCCTTGCTCTCTCTCGCTTACTCTGTCTCCCCTCCCCCACTCTAGCCATTGCTAGCTCACCTCGCTGGCCAACAGTCAAACAGTACTCTGTCCGAACTCAACTCGAGGTTAGCTTAGCTTCACACAGTCACAAAAGGCGCAGTCAAAAGTAAAGATAGCAATAAGAGAAAGGGTGGTGCAGAAAAAGGCAAGATTAAAGAAAAGGTGTGCAACTGAGCTGACAAGGCCAAATGTGCCCAAACTCAAATGTATAAATCATCACAGATCCCTGAAGTGCATAGTCTAATATCATGTTTGGCTAATCATTTTTTCTCCTAGTAATTTAATGTTGTGGTATTTGTATTTGGAATTGTAGATTACACTGAGACAAAAAATAAAAATAAGGCCAATGCCCCCTGAGAAGACTCAGAAGAAAGAGATAAATAGCAGGGCTTGACATTCTTTTTGTAATAATAAATTTAAGGCATACAATGAAAAACAAATAGAAATGACTGTTTTTTTAAATGTGATTGAGACTAGCATTAGCATTTTGCATTCAATTTTGTAAATCCTGCCCTTGCTGTAATTCAAACGCGTGAGCTTGTAGTTGTGATTGCAGTTCATTAAAATAAAGAGCAAGTAAGTGGTTGAATGTTATGCTTGTTTCATTGCTGACTTTTTTGCGATATGCATATCAATTTGTTTAGCACTCTTCACTGGAACTATTTTTGTTCTAACAATTTTACAAATAAACTTTGATTGTGATTTAGTAACGTATTAAAGTTATTATTTTAATTTTTGATCAAATACAACATAAATATTGAAGCTGTGGAATGGTAAGCTATTTTAGATTGATACACTATGATGCATAAAATTATACATCTTCATTAAAACACTCTAAAGTTGGAAGATTTGAGTCATGAAACTACAGGGCTGAAAATGAGTCCATGCAACCCTGCATATAGACATTTATTCACATAAACACCAGTGGACAATTTAGAATACCCAGAGAAAATACGCGGAAGAGGGGAGAACGCCATCTCCACAGGGCAAGGGAAAGCAGCCAGAGCTGAGATTTGAACCCAGAATCTTAGAGCAGTGAAGGGGACATGCCTCAAGAAAGAAAGAAATAAACACTGTTAGGCTACTTGTCACTACTGAGTGTGAACCATGTGTGACCACATTTAACAGGACAGAGATGAGCAACTTTTTAAACAACAAATTGACGTACTGCATTTATTTCACTATAGTGCCTCTTAGCGACGTTGGGAAGAATTGCAAGTTTTTGTTTTGTTTTGTTTTTTACATGACAAGGCGTGCCTTGACATTTTTTGTTAAAAAAAAAATTGTTTTGTGGTTTTATTTTTGGATTATGTTTTTAAAATATTTTATTTTTTTAAAGTAATATTTTATTATGTAATACTGTAATTAGTAGATTATATTTATTTTGTGTTCGCTGTCCGATTTTACTAAATAAATTACTGATAAAATTATATAAATAAATTACACTTTGTTTCACCTGTGTTTGCTTTTTGAAGTGCTCTTTTAATAAAGCTATTGTTAGGTGAATTTGAATGAAAGGAATTGTATCTTGTTTCTTTTGTAATATATATTCAGAAGTACGACTTTGACGTTTCCCTACTCCAACGCACCTGTTTCCAATGAACAGGACAATTATCAGGCTTATGTGGAGCTTGCTGATGAGTGTCAGGTGTGTTAGAAAAGGGAAACCTGCAGGACTCCGGTCCTCAAGGACCGACTTTGGACACCACTGAGATAGAGTATCATAATAATTGTAATTACAATAATAAAAGTTTTTGTTGTTTGTTATTTTGCATTTGCGGAGATATACTTTATTTAGCCAGGATGAGTAACACATTTTATAATTAAAAACATATATATATATATTCTTTTCTTTGCCTTCTAAAATAACAAAATAAATCATTTTCCCATTTTAGAGTGAAGTCCTTGTAGAGCAGTCCAGTCATGAATATAATTTTTGTATTCATTTATTTATTTTTTACACACAAAAAAACAATACACAAACTCTCGCTAGGAAATAACATTTGTGTTGCAAACAAACAAAAAACAGCAAGGCATTTTTACATTTCTATAAGCCAACTATGTTCAGTTTCACATATCAAAAACACAAATAATTTGAGACCTCTTTACAAATCATCTGATAGTCCGTATTCAAGTCCTTCAAGATTGACAAGAAAACAAAATGTGACTGCAATTCAATTTTAAACAAAACAATGGATGGCTTTCTATTTTGCCATTTGTGAATATGGTATGTCCTTCCAAAAAGCTGTCAAGTGCAATACAGAAGAACATGTTGATGAAAAACAGAGTTTTAGAGGAAGTTTTTTGAGGTCATAATCACATTTTAACAAAAAATCAATTCCACTGACTTCTTAGAAGACAAGGTCGACCATATTAATTGTAGGTTCTGTAAAAAAAAAAAAAAAAAAATCGAATCAGATCCTGCTTTGATATGTAATGACATTTATTTCTCCACATTTTAGTGTATTCATGTTTTTTTGTTATCAAGGGAGATACAGCAAGAGAGTGCGCTGGATATATTAATCCAGACAAAAACTGTCCATTTTTGTTAACATAATTAAGATCCCTTTGTAACCATAGATTCAGAAAAGCTTTACAATCGTCAACTTTGTTTTTTATGTTCATCTTTTAAGAAATAAATTTGTCTTCAGTAATTACAATGCCTATATACTTTACCTCTTTTTTCCCACTTTTATATTATATAATGATTGCATAGATTGGTCTTTTAATGGTAACAATTCACATTCATGTAAATTTAACTGGAGTCCGGAGGCCTTTGAAAACATACTTATTACTTGCAATGCGATTGGAATTTGAAGCTCATTTTTAAGAAATAGTGTTGTATCATCAGTCAACTGAGATATTATAATTTGTTCATCATTCAAATGGTGTCCTTCAATTCTAGAATTCTTAATCAAAATAGACAAAATCTCTGCAACCTTTAAATAGTAAAAGGGAACTTCCACAACCTTGCCTGATAACCAGCTTAATATTAAATCTTTCACAAGTCCCACGACTCACTGACACATAACTATTAATATTCTTGTAAAGCATGCTAATAATATCTTTAAACATATCCCCAAAACCAAAAATAATTAATAGTTTCTAAGATAAACACATGTTCGACAGAGTCAAAGGCCCTATAAAAGAAGAGTATAAAACCATCATCATCATCATCATCATCAATTAAGTCGCTATACTCTATCAAATCCATAACATGTCTAATATTGTTATGAATAACTCTTCCTTTTTTAAAGCCTGACTGTCTCACTAATAATATCTGTTATTCCCTTTTTGAGTCTGGTTGCAATTAATCCTGAAATTTTTTTATGATCTGTATGTATTTGATCATCTGATAAGTCTTAAATTATCCATTATTCCTTTATCTTTCTCATGCTTTAGAATCAAATACCTCTTTATATATTGAATTTTTTTTTTGGAATTAAATGATGAATGTTATGAAAAAGGATATTACAGTTGTCTTTTGAAAACTTAGAATAAAATTTATAAACTTCATTTTCTATAATGTTTGAATATTTGCATTCTTCACCGCTTACAAGAAGAGTAGAGATAGAATTTCTTTGATGTAGGCGTTTTTCCAAATTGAAAAAAAATAAGGACCTCCCCTACACACACAACAGATTCAATCCACTTTGCCCTCGATCGCACAAAGGCTCCTTGTGCCCGGTCCATATAAAGTTGAGCCATCTTATTTTGTAACTCAATAACTTTGCTTTTATCTTCTAAAGTTAAATTATTTTTGTTACAAATTAAATATAAATCTTGCATCAACTTTTTTCTACTTCTTTGTTTTTTTGGATTAAAGTCTTACTAAATTGTATACTTGCTTATTTTAAATTTAATAAATTCCAATTTATTAATAGGTCCAATAATTGTGTTGTCATGTTCCACCTTAGCTATCTTTTTTATTATTATTACAGTACTCATCATTTTGTGGCATTGAATTTCCAATAGCCTTTCTGATACGTTTCCTTGATGATTTTCTTAATTATTTATTACAAAATTATAGTGGGGTCTCTCTACTCTCTGCAGGCCACCTATTAAGCCACTCATTTGAAGCAATGTTCCAATCTCCCCCACATAGTATATTATCAGTTGGATAACACTTTTGAGTTCAGAAATCAATTTAGACAAATTATCCAACATTGCCTTGTTTTTTCCATCACTATTATACCTCTAAACATTGAATAAAATTAAAAACACACCTTCCATTTTTGCCACAGCCATCACCCAGTGACAGTCCGATGTGTGATGACTTCTCCAGGAAAGTTGTTCAAACAAATTGCCACCCCTCCAGATCTTGAAGAGCCATGGCTAAACAGGATTTTCTCTCCCCATTGATTTGACCAGAATGACGCCTCTGCTTCTGTAGAATTAGTTTCTTGCAAAAAAAGACAATTGTTTCCCCTTAACAAAATACAAATATAGCTTTCTTTTTAATCAGTTCTCTCAAGCCCCTAACATTTAACAAACAAAATGTGGTCTTAACATTGAACATGAACTGAAAATACACACCCACACACACTCAGAAAACTACTTTGATTATGATCCTGCCTTCCAAAAAAACCAAAAAACTTTTATAACTCTCGCAAACTGCTAAAACCAATCACACCTTATATTCAAGCCGTGATGTCCATCATCTTCAAAACTCCGCCCGTCTATGTACGCGTAGGGGCCTCGAATTAGACCCATTTTCCATCTCTCCTTGCTTGCTCCACCAAGTCAGTGCAGCTATCACTCCTGCAAGTCCCATTCATGCCGACTGTTGTCCATCATCTCCAATTCGCCGCCCATCTATGTAAGCGTAGGGCCTCGAAACTAGGCCCGTTTCCGTGCTTGTCTTGCTGCTCTACCAACAGCCAGTGTCACTGTCGTTCCTCAAAGTCCTCTTTGGGTCTCATTTCTGCAAAGCTTATTTATGTCTTCCGTTTTGCAAATCGCAGAGTATTTAGTACTCCGCCACACCTCGATCTTCACGTCGTTGCGCAAATAGGATGAGAACATGCCTTGTACGGTTTTCTGTGGACAACATCTACCGCAAACTCCATTTTCTCTGCAAGCTCTGGGACAATCTTGTTCAGTATTTGAATGACAGTCGTTCTGATATTTTCAAATCTATTTTCCTTAATACCTCTCACTCAAAGACATGACCGCATAATATAACATTGCTGTTCAATCAGTTTTTCTCTCAGTTCTTTGTTTTCATTCATCACATGATTATTAGTCTTCTCCAGCTCCACGACCTTTTGCTTTATTCCTTCTATCTCTTCCGAGTTGAACTGCACGGTTTTGGTTAAGTTTACAATCATGGCAGCGTTCTGCTGATTTTGTTCCCTGATGTCTTCTAATTGCAACTCCAGTGTCGCTTCGAGAATGCCATTATTCGCAGCTTGGGCATCCTCTTTCTCTTCACTAGTTGTAATTTTATTTTCCTTCATCGACTTATTTGGAGATGTCGGCGTTGAATCGGGTCCGCGAAAGAATGTCACTTCACTCGGACAATAGTCATGCTTGTTTTCCTTCGGTTTTCCGGCCATTTTCAGTTTTGAAGATGTCGGAGGCTTAAAACGTTGCTGGTTTCATCATTTCACTTCACATAGAGTAAAATATAGTTAATCAGTTTACCGTTTTTAAGCGAGCTCACAGCAAACGCAGTGACTACTCCGCAATCTTGGTACCTTTTTCATAAGTCCGTGGTTTGCAAATACTGTAGTTCTGACCTATATTATATGGTTCTTACGTGCAACATAACACTTCCGGTTTGAGCTTCCGTCACCCGTACGTGTTACGTAGACATCTAAGCCCCGCCTCCCACTGGCCCTGACGCACCAGTTACGTCTGGCCGTAAAAAATAGAAACTTCCAAGATGGCCGAGTCCGTGGACTCCATGCATTTCGCAGCGAACAGCCAAACAAATTCCCCTCAAGCGTTGTTAGCTGAACGGCCGCCGGAGAGCCGACCGCAGTCTTCCAGCGATATTTACCCGCCACCCCCAAAGAAGGTCCGCCTGGAGGAGAAGCGGCCCAAGCATCGGAAAGTCAACGGAGAGGTGTGCGCAGGGGAAAAACACAACGGGAAACCTAGTTATGGGAACCCAGCAAAATTGAGTTTTGGCTCGGCCAAGGCGAGCCACTCCGCCACCCCCACTGCCACCGCGGTGCTTGTGCCAGGAGCGGTAGCGACTCCCGCACGGAAAATCTTCAAAATAAGCAACTTCCTCGCCTCGCCGTCCAAAGAGAAACGGGCGAAGGAGAAGCGGCATAGGGAGAAAAGCGGCGAAGCGCAGCGCAGTTCGGCCGCGGCTGTGGAGAAAGTCAGCCCCGCTAGCTGCCATACAAAGACCGAGAACGGCGATGTGAAGGCGCAACAGAGAGGTAAGACTGATCCCCCTCGCGCTCCACATTCTTTCCTACTCAAATACCGAACAAACTCCATGGTTGTGATTAAAACATCTGTTGAAATATTACATAACGGGGCTTGTGCCGCAGGCCACTGTGTGTGCGCGCATCAGGCCCCGAATGCAATGCAATGCAATGCAATGCATGTGAACCACTCGCTCACACGTGGAAATGTTTGTCCCTTTATTGCTTCAGCATGGTTGATAATAACAAGCGTCACTTTGGTGCCTTTTTTTCCTGCAGATCACAACAGCAAAGACAAGGAGCGGGACAGCAAGAAGGAAAGGAGCAGCAAAGAGTGGAAAAACCACAAACTGCCGCCAGAACGTGACATCTCAAAGGAAAACGGGGAAGTGGTGTTCCTTCCTCAGAGAGGTAAGCAAAAACACCCCCAGATCACACCAAAGCCTAGATTTATGCCATACATCCAAACGCCCAATTCCCATTTTACATCTCCAGATAATCCACTTGGATATACATTGCAGACTCACCAGCAGTGGTAAAAAATCCATGACATTGAGAAACCATAATATTTTTACGTAGTCTTACCTCTATCACGGCTGTTAAACACATTCAAATTAGTGTAAACATACTTTAATAAGTATTCATTTGTCCATCTTATCACTGTCTCACTGTTGAAATTAGAGAGTATCATATAACATCACTTTGAGGAAAGGGAAGGAGACCGTTCTCCAAATAAGAGGCTCAGTGTGCTTGCTTCAAGCTATTTATTTGTCTCTCCCAGTTGAAGTTTACCATAAAGCTGACACATGAATCAATATAATTTGTAATGATATATTTAGACATAATTTTTCCTAAGGCCGGTCAGATACCAACTGAATTGTCATGCAGTGTGCACGGTTCTGCAACTAGTTTTCATGAGGGGTTGACAGTGTCCCACTGGTTTTGCTGCTGTGCTGCTCAGTATTTAGATCACCGGTGAATGCAACATTGCAGATGTAATAGCCAATCAAAAATGAATACCTGGCTGTACACGATAAAAAGAGTTTGTGTTGTAAGTGTAACTCACATAATTGTAATCTATATGCTACTTTGTTTGACATTAGAGAAAATATGTCAACATGAATGATGACTCACAGGAGTAAAATTCATACTTCTGCAACAAGTCATTGCAGATGTAGATTGATGGGTTTATTACCTCCGCCATGAAGGTGTTTTCATCAGTATGGCTTTGTTTATGCTTCCCATCTTCTACAGTTGTAGTTAGTGCATAAACTTGTCTATCTTCCAAGCTTATTGTATGTTTGGAGACATTGATAACAGCATAAATATAATCGTTATCTCAAACGAATTATTATCTTTTGTATCTGAAATGTGTGCGGGGTTCTCTTTTGATTTTTTGTGTGTGCTAGATTTAATCTGACTTCACACTCAGTAGATTGTACCAATTTTCTAAATTTTGCTCTTAATTTAGGAGGTGACAAATGTTTAGGTCTGTTTAATTTGTATTAGAACTGTAACGACTAGTTGAATAAATCCGATAATTCAACTTCAATAAAGTAACATCTCTGCCTCAAAGCTTCACAGTATAGCTTAAAAATCCTGTCACAAGTGTTTCAAGAACATTTCTGGTGACTATATTTTTGACGATATGGGTAATAATTATTGAACAAAATGTTTGTGGTTGGTGCTCCTGAATAACCGCACTTTATTGTGCACAATATTTAATCCACCATTTTTTCACAATTGAAATGTAAACAAAGTGCAAAATTGAAAATATTGCACAACCGTACAAGTGACACAGCTTGAAATGGAAATAAAAACGGGCCAGTTAGTGTTTTCCCTGCAAGGTCGACCATAATTTCCGGACTATAAGGCGCACCGTGCCCTGACTATAAGCAGCACTAGCGAAATTTGGGGAATACTCCAGATTGGTCCATGTATAAGCCGCACCCCGACTGTAAGCCACAGGTGTTTTAATGTTACCGCACCGGTATATAAGGGTTTCCGCTACCACAGGGGGTTGTTGGTACGGAGATGACTTTTTGGGAACGCCCATTTATTAACATCTGAACAGCATTCGTGAGGTGCACAAATAATAGCGCGCACGTGCTGCAGTCATAGTAAGTACAGTATAACAACAGAACAAAACTTACAGCACAAGGCAGTAACGTCAAATGCATTAATTGTGTTACCATTACTGTAACAAAAATAACCAGCCTACTATGGCAGAAAAGTCGGTCATTACCGGTAATTCTCGTGCCATTGAACCCCTCATCCCCAGTGTCGGAAACGAACAGCCCAAGAATGGCCTTGTCAGCTACTATCTTTCCTTTGTTGTCGCTCCCCAAACCAAAAAAATCCTCTTCGTCAGTGTCAAAATTGAACAGGTCGATTGCCTTTAACTTAAATGCAGCATTTTATGCACGACTCGGTTTCTTTTACATAATGAGGGCGCAAACTGTCTCTGTCTCGTTCTGTCCCTACTACTATTTGGGCTTACTGGTTTGTTTTGCTCTTTCTGGCGTTCTTAAAGTAAGCGTCCTTTATAGTACGCCCCCCCTGTCCTGGTTTATAAGCCGCACCGTTGTATTAGCCGCAGGATCAAATGCAAGTGAAAAAAGTAGCGTTTTATAATCCGGAAATTACGCAGGGTGTGCGCTCCCTGTTCGCCACGTCGCCAATGACGAGGTGAAATGGGGAGTGGTGAGGTAAATATTCCCCACGCTCGCGGCCAATATGTCTGTCAACATTGCACTAGGGGAATATCACTATACCAGGCATAAGAGTCCGTACGGTACGCAAAATAAACCCCCAAAAAAACCATGGCCGTATGCAAAATGCAAACCGTAATCCCACAATCCTCGGTGCGGCCATTGACGCACACAACCGGTTACAGTTTTATCAACAACATCGCTCCAAGGCTAATGACAGCATTGTTTACATCTGCCGGTAGCAGCATGCTGATGCTAGCGAGCATTAGCAACATTAACAAGCAAGCCGTTCTGTTGTGACGCGAGGACGGATGAAAACGGCAATATTGTGTCTGTTTCTGCACCAAAACGTAACTATATTGACCCGAGTCGCGTAAAACAACTGTGGATTACCCCCTGGTAACATGCTGGGGGAAAAAGGATGAAACGGCAGACAAACTATTTAACCATGCAGTCCAGGACACGAACCCTTGTCAAATCTTTGTGGTTTGGCAACTCCCCTGGCTTTGACAGGACAAGGAATATGTTAACCTTTTTGGTAAAGTGTGTAAAAGAAGGATAATCAGACGCTTTCACAAGCGCGAAGTTGGACAGGACCAGCATTATTTTGCCGTGAATGTCTCTGATTAGTCAATCAGAAGAGCAATAAATTATTGGCCTGCTGTTGAATGTCCTGATTGCTTGTAGACATTTACAAGCGGTTATGAATAACAGTTTAGCAGCCGGTTAGCATCACAAAGTCATGTCAACTAGGAGGCGAGTTGCCGGTCACAGCAAAATAACCACTGCTCAATGTTTATCTTGGCCATACAATACGCGACCGCTTTGGCCACCGTCCACCCACAGTCTACTTTTTTTTGTTTTTTGTTGTTGTAAGGAGTGTGTCTAATCTCAAGTGCTACAGCAATGCTTGGTTGAAACTTTTGTTCCCTTTTACGCCAAACAACACTAGCTGGTTTCATGTCCTCTTCATGTGTCTTTACCCTGCGCATATTCAGCCATGTGTTAAAGCTAGTTTGTGTTTTCTCCCAACTTTAACGCAACGGTAACATTTTTCCTGCACATCTTGCAAGCGACTGTATTTTTGTATCATATCTGACCTCTTGTAATCAAACGACCTCCATACGACAAAGGTAGCGCCTGCTTTAGGCACTAAATTCTCTAAATTCTAAAACGTGACAGAACTGGCTGCTCACACTCACCGACATGGTTTTTATGCATCAGTGAACGAAGCCTGTATGTCCAAATGGACACAATGACATATGATGTTATTGATTATGTTATCACATCACTACCGTGTAAATTTTGCCATACATTTTTATCACACAAAAAAATCCACTCGTAATATCGTAGAAGGTATGATATGGAACACCCCTACTTTACAGTGATAATATTTCTACACCAGCTTATGTTAATACAGTTGCATACTCCTCTCTCTGTAAAAATAAGTTGGTGCAATGGCAGCGAGCCAAGAGGAAGGAGTTTGTAAAAGAAGATTTGTATTTATTCTTTTTTTAACCAGGTAAGGCAGTTGAGAAGTGTTTCCCATTTATAATATATGTTTAATTCCATATCCAAAGTTTGATCTTATTTCAGACTTACTAAAGTAAGATGACGTGCGATTTTTATCATCCTCAGTTCCTCACATTAGCTGATGCCCACGTCACTCACCAGGCCTGGCCTGGCCTTTTAAAGTCAGACTCAGACATTCACGAATACTACAGTATTTTCTGGACTAATAGCCGCTACTTTTTTTCACTTGCAATCGACCCTGCGGCTAATACAAAGGTGCGTCTTATTCATCAGATAATAAGTGGTCGCACTATAAAGCAAGAGCGCATGTTCACGTCTTCAATGACGAGGTAAAACGGGGAATGGCGAAGTAAATATTTCCCCTCTGCTCCGTCGGTGCAGCCAAATGTCTGTCAAAATTGCACTGGGAGAACATCGGAAGCCATTTGGCGGGTCCCGCGTTGCCAGCTAGCGGAAGCCGTTTGGCAGCGAGATGCCGCCTCCTTGCTACCAGCTCGCTGCCTCGCCGCCGTCGGGGTAACTTCGCGAGAACAAGCGGGGACTGGTTGGTCTCACCGCTGGCCAAGCGGGGACATCGGCTCTTTCTCTCGCGAAGGTCCACCGTCGCCCGATTGGGGCCTGCCTCGCAGCTCCGCGAGCAGCGAGCCGCCAGGCTCCGTGGAAAGACGGCCGTGTGGGAAGCGGCAACAGAGTTTGCAGAGGCGGGCGAGACAAAGAAAAATCAAATGTAATTAATTATGCTTGCTGTAATGGCATTTTGTACATAAAGGTGGCATTTGGTGCAGACATGACAGACAGTGTGTAGACAGAAGCAAGTGGCGCAGGAGCCTTGGCCACATCAAACTAATTTGGTAAACAGAAGCGCTTGGAATCAGGTGACCTTTGGCCCCATTATGCACGGTTGAAACATTTACACTGCTTGAATGTAAGAAAATACAAGTGTACCGTCACTTAAGTAATGATTACATTCATTCAATATGCATTCAATAGATGTATTGAAAATATTGAATGAAAAGCATACTCCAATAAATGTTAAAAAAATATTTAGAAGACATTAATTAAATAACATCTAAAAAGCATTTTAGTTTTTTTTTGTGTAAATATATTGATTTTTGTATGGATCGGATCGGTATCTGCAGATACTGAACCCAAGATAACGGTATTGAATCGGTAATTTAAAAAGGTGGATCGGCTCCCCAAATTTAGCTAGCGCGGCTTATAGTCCAGAAATTACTGTACAGTAGAATCTGAGAATTGTGGTGCCAAGTGGATAAAAATAATGCACCTCACATGCATGTTGTTAAACGATGCAAAATCAATTTTTTACCAAATTACTCCATTAATTGTTGACATAATCGGTAGAATACTCAATTGTAAACATTTTTGATAGCTGCAGCCCTAATTTGTGTTGTCCTGTCGTATGTCGCAGAACACAAGGAGAAGCCCAAAGCCAGTTCTCAAGAAGACCTCTTGCTCAAGAAGCTCAAGAAGAAGAAGAAAAAGAAGCACAAAGGTGGCGAGCGAGCCAAAGAGAGGCACGGCCGCCCCAAAATGTACCACCGCTCATGCCAGACTGTTTATTCCGGAGTCTCTCTTGGATTGTCTGAGTTCCTCAGCCGAATTAACGGCAACAGTGGCGGTGGGGGAGGGCTGCTTCACAGCACACACCACCAAGACCCTCCTTCTATACCCGCCATGGTCAGAGACCGACTGGGCTACACCTCACCGCTCCACTGCACGCCCACGCCAAGTGTACCCGGGCTGGAGTTCGGTCACCTGATCCATGTGGAAATGCAGGCCAACGGGGGCGCGTCAGTGGCACACGCCTACAGCGAGCAGCTCTCGGTCCTGTCGCCGGCAGAGATGCAGCGCTTTGCCCAGGAATTTGTCACATTATCGTTTAGCGAGGACGAAGCACAGGCAGCGTGTTTCGTCATGGGCATCATTCACGGAGCCGCGTCCTATCTCCCGGACTTCCTGGATTACTTCTCCTACAACTTTCCCAACGCCCCAGTGAAGATGGAGGTGCTTGGGAAGAAGGACATCGAGACCACCACCATGGCCAACTTCCACACTCAGGTGAGATTTTCAGAGTCATTGTCCATTCATGAGTCACCTTCCTGTGTCTCAGGCTACAAAGGGTTGAAAACTCTCCAGTAAATTTCTTTCTTTTTTTTTTCTTTTCTTTTTTTCTGGAGAGCTCAGTATTGTTCATTCGTTAATTTTACCGATTTGACATGTCATCATCATTGCGCTCCCTTTTTTTTTTCATATATATTTTTTTTGTATTTTTTTTTTTTTTGTATGTGGGTGATTATGTGTATGTGCGAGTGTGTGTGTATTCATTAGTTCACCTAAAACCTATTTAAAAAAAATAAATAAATCCCATACCGTTCCCCTAAACCAAACACTTCCAGCCAGAGTCGTGAGGCCGTCAGGAAACCCGAGAAAGGCCCAAAGAAAAGAAAGGAAAGTGAAATCCAGCACCGACCAGACACCACCCACCAGGCCACCAACCAGAGTCCTTCACCAACCCCAGAGACATCTAAATTTCAACAAATCACGGAGACCTCGAGAGACCAAAGGAGAGACTGAGGAAAGGAAGGACGGACAGACGAAGCAGAGTGAGATCCACAGACACCAGCCTCCACTGATTCAATGACCTGAGGAAGATTGTGTCTGAGTTTCGATAAATGCTGGTGTGGTGGATCTGGCATGCATGAAAATCTCCACCAAAGAGGGGAGCCGTCGACCCCCGCCAGTACAGAGTAAGCGCAACACCTCAGGGCCCTGCAGGCCGCGGCAGCACCAAAGGACGACCCCCGGGCACTGCAGGGGCCACCTGCCGGAGAGCAAACCCAGGAGCAGGAGCGACCCCCACCCCACCCCAACGAGGCCCGCGCCCCCAACCCAACGCAGCAGGACGGGGCACTGCAGGCCCGCCAGGAACCCCACCGATCCACAGCTCCCGCTCCAGTAAATTTCTAAAGGAAGAAGTTGGGAAATATGCCACTTTGGAAACCCTCCACGTGAATCAATAGGAATTAACTTGCAATTAAAGGTTATTTAATGGAAAGATTTCATACGCAAGCATAAATATAAACATTTAATTTTGTCATTAGCAGCCATCCAAGCAAAATAGCTCATTCACTGTCATCAGGGGTCGATATTAACAATGGTCCGGGGCCACCACATATCTTGTTGGGCCATTTTAAGTTCACCAATGGTGGCCAAAATAGACCACCACTGTAAACCTCTAAGGCCAACTTATTAATAAGTCTGGATGTGTTCTGGGAACCACAGATATGCAAAATAGGTTGACATGACACATCCGTAACTGTACAGTGCTGTCATGTACTCCATGTTCGTGGAAGACTGGACGTCAAGAAACAAAAAAACTGTGATGCATGTTCTGTATTGATAGCAAACGTTTTGGTGTCAAGAAAAAAGTAAGTGAAGTGAAAATTGGTTGGGATATGAGCAAGTTAGGATTTCTTTCCACATACAGCAATACTTGGGAACTTTTCAACCTTCAAAAAATATTTTCATAACTCTTTTAATGAAACGTTGACATACAGCTAGTTAAATGGTACCTTTGTCATGGCCTGAGGGGGTCTGTATTAATGCTGTCACATACAAATCTTTTAAAAATCTATTTTCATATTTATTATTCCATTGATAATTCGAATAATCCCCCCCCCCCTTTTTCACAAATTAAGTTTTATTTTTATTTTATATTTTATTTATATTTTAGTTTTTTGTTTTAATCCACTAGAGTTAGACGTAAATTGAATTGAGTGGATAATATGTTCATAATTTATTATCATCTATACATATGCATTATTAAACACCAAAAATCGGTTAGCAGTCGCGATTAGCATTAGTGTGCTAGTGATTACCACTTAAGGTAAACATCCATTTTCTAAACAGCTTATTCCTCACAAGGGTTGGGGGGTGCTAAAACCTATTCGTACGTATTTTAAAACTATAAGACGCACTTAAATTTGTTTTATGTGTGCACCGAGTTCCGGAGACGTTTTCCTTCCAGCCAAGCTTCGGGGCAAAATTTGCTACGCCAACGCACGTTTCTGATTGGTGGGCTGGTTCACGCTCGTTCTTGGTTGGCTACTAGCCTGTGTTGGGACCGCGATGGACGAAAGGGTCGGGGGCTGGGGAGGGGGTGGGCGTAAGCAGAAAAGAGTCAAAGCTGTATGTACTCGAAAGTGGAGATGAAAGTGAATAAAAAGAGATAAAATGAAACGCCAGATTGCAATGTGACCTCCTATCTCCTGTAGTTAATTTTGTTTACCCCATTTGGACCCCCCATTTTTGGCGATGTGCAGCGACTGGGCCCTATCCGTGGAAACGACTCGAACTCCGGCGGAACTCCGTAAATGCCATCAGCTAAGTCGAGACATGCTTACAAGACACAATTTAAACTACAATCTATCAGTTACGCGGTTGTACATGGGAATAGAGCAGCCGCGAGATAATTCCTCATCAATTAATCCATTGTTCGGAAGTGGAGGAAGCAACAAAACGTCGGGGCTTGCCATCATTCCGGGATGATGCAACCGCTGGACATTGAAATTTCGCGTTCCAAGTAAAGTTGCGAGAAGCATTGGAACGATCCACCAAAACAAATTGGGAGGCCGCGCCGGCTGGACGAGTTATGCCACGTATGTGAATGGATTGTGAACGCCTGTTAAAGTGCAAGGCAACGAATAACGTGAGTACCGTGAGATAAATAGTTTAATTATAAAGTACAACTGATCTCCCTTTTTTACTCCAGTTGCCATTTTAAAACACATGGTAGAATGCTTTCTACAGTATTTTAGCATACATGCTACCGTTTGTTTTTAGCATGCATGCGCCAAGTATGGTCGGTGCGCTTGTTTCGGAGCTGCAATTACCTCCAGTTAGCCACCAGTAGCCCTGCGTGTGCGTGTCAGTGTGTGTGTGACTGTTGTTTAGTTGTGCCTTTGTCTTTGCTACATTGTGGGGCCCGACTTGAAATTGTGGGGACATTTTGGTGGTCCCCACAAGTTCAGACCCCTTTTTGAGGGTCTAGACTTGTTTTTTATAGTTTAGGTTTGAATTGGGTTATGGTTAGTGTTGTACTGATACCGATACTGGCCCCCATACTGCATTAAAACAGTGGTATCGGTATCGGCAAGTACTAACAAGTAACCATGGCGATACTATTATTTCTGATGCTAATATACGCTATGGATTCAGCATCTTGTGCCTTGCTCGTGCACATTCATTGATGTGTGACATGTTCACTGCATGCCGAGCCAAGATATCGTATTAGCCCTTACATGCACTGAACCAATGGCAGGACAGCTTTTTCATGTTGAGAAAAAGAAAAACTAGGTATTGGTACGGTATCGGTCGATACTTTTAGGGTGTTTTTTGTCTCATGTCTCTTTACTCTCTTACACTTTAAGACCCTATGTGTTGACTCAAGTAACCGTTCATTTTGGCGTGTATATTACTATATTGTTTAATAACATATTAAAATGTGTCTCAGCTTAAAGCTGAGTTTTTTCCCCCATTTCCAACATAGTCCTGCGCAAATATCGGCTTTTCTTTGACAATGTGTGAAAGGTCTGAAGAACCAAGAATGTAAATTACACATCAGCACTTTCTAGATATATTACGAAGCATCTAATTAAATCCACGGCCGACCACAGCAGCGTGGGACTCAATACGACTGCACTTAAATTATATTCTGGTTTAGTAACAGCCATAAAATGTGCCTTCTGTGCAGTCACACACTGAGAGGGATCCATTTAGGTCACACTTATTACAATTATTCCATCCAGGGGCCCCTCTCCGTGAAGAACATTTGCCAAGGTCTTCCTTGTAGAGCTTTGTAATCAGATTATTTAATCGCCTCAATACACCAGTATGAGGGGCGCGCGACGGCTGTCTCCTGGCGCTTGATTATTAGCATATATTCTTACTTGATCTGATTTGGGATTCCTGTATGCCCTGAGGAGATCAATTTTTGACAAAGTAGCTGCGGGTGAGCAAAAAAAAGAAAGAAAAAAAAAGAAACATGAACTGCGAGAGAATTGGAATGCAGTTGGTCTAAAAGACCTGGCCTAAATGCACTAATAAAAGCTAATACTAGACTTGCATCTAAAGATCTTATTCATTTGTGACATTCGTAACCAAGTTTATGGTTAAGGTAAACCATTTTAAGATTTAAAAAGAAAACTTGGAGCGTTGTTATTAAGCCAACATTTTGTCGACGTCCTAGAGCCTCACATTACCGGATATATATAAACTCTATATAGTGTTCCCTCAGTTTTCCACGCCCGTCCCATAGGTAGAGGTTATACAAAAAATATATAAATAAATAAATTAGAAGTGCACCGATCGATCGGCTGGCCGATTTATTGGCCCAGATTTCCTTAATTTTGGGGGATTGGTGATAGGCCGATCCCTTAAAAATAACCCGATCTTTTCCACCAAACTCATCTCCCTTCGAAGATGTCTGAAAAAGTCAGCCACGGTCCACTTCTGCTGAGATGACTAATAGGCTTTTCATTTTTATTTTGAGGGAACTACTTCATGTGCACTTAAAACAACTCGTTTGTGTTACTTCACAGATATTTTTCAATGTTTTCCAATAAAACAAGATTGGAACACTGAAGGTGTATGCTACTTCGGTATTGGCAAAAATCGGTATCGGCAGGTCAGACTTTTTGAAAGATCGGGAATCAGCTAGAAAATAGTGAACGGTGAACCCCTAAAATAAATATATATAGTTTTGTTTTGTTTTCTTTATGAATAAGTTCATGGCTTTAAAGTGTAAGAGACAGCTTAGGCCAAATTTGAATCTTTTGTTTATTTTTTCTTGAACAATATAATATACACAACAAAATGAACGGCTCATCGAATCAAAACATTTTAACCAAGTATTTCATGATTTTTAATTTACTCGTGCAAAGTCTGCCCAGTGGCGCACTCCCAGCATCCAAAACGGATATCACGTCAGAAACCCACAGCGTCCTAAACCTAAGTTTTTTATTGTAAACCTTTAATATATTTTAGGAAAAAAATCAAATTTACACTAAAATCCAGTAAAACAAACGTAATTGTAATTGTAATACAGACTTTGACACGTTATTTTTTGTTGGAATTCCTTGTGTGAAGTTTGATGATTTAAAAAATATATAATAATGATTGTGTGAGCCCCCATACCAATAAATAGGCCAATAAAAGTTTTAATCTCTTGCACAGTCAGTTTTTGTCCTAGCCCAGGGGTCGGCAACCCAAAGCCATGTGTGGGTCTTTCATCCTTCTGTTGTGGCTCTTTGTGACTTAAAAAAAAAAAGTATTTCATTAACCCATTTGTGCCCAAAAAAACTCCCTCCGAATCATATTATATATTTATTTTTTTCTATTTTGTACTTTGTTTGGAAGAAAATAGCATTTTTGTGACCGGCAACAATTGTTGCCAGTGGTCACTCAGCTTATCACTATAGTGAAATATAATAAAATAATAGTATAGACATAATAATAATAATAATAATGGTATACTACGGTAATCACAAAATAATATAGTCATAATAAATAAACAAAAAGGTGGAGGGGGTGAGGAGTGTAAAACAAACAAATGAAAAACATCAAACGGTACATGGATACCCAATGCATATGATCATCCCAGGAAGGTAGCTAATGATCATGGTTCAAACCTTTAGTTCCCCTGTATAAAATTCAAAACATTAAACAATTTGAACTGGTTCCTTTATTTGTAAATAACATTTGAAACAACACAGAAATACAATGTATATGATAACCTACATACCATATTCTCAAATATCCATATACTCAAAACTTCTAAAGCAGTGGTATCCAAACTCAGTCCCCGAGGGCCGGCAGTGATGCAGGTTTTGGATGTTTCTCTTCTCCGACACAGCTGAAGCTCATCTGCAAGCTATAACGATCCTGTTGATTGGATCAGGTGTGTTGGAGCAGGGAAACATCCAAAACCTGCAGGACACCGGCCATACTCTAAACAATGTTCCCCATCAGTTATCGCCACCACAACTGAAAATGTTCTACCCTGCCTACTTGGCTTTGTTTCATGCCATACAGAAAGTTCTGGGATACCAGCCTCTGGAAGGAGAGGAGATCCTGCTCCCCACTTTTCTGGGCCTATGAATGACAAAACAAGCAGATATGATTCTATTGATGAATGTGTACCTGTAATGGCACCAGCTGTTCACCATGGAACTGTTCAAGTGTGTGAAGAAGTGCAGCTTCATTTTCACATCAAAATTGTTTTGTTGGCGACCAAAGCAGGAACAAATAACATTGAAATTAATTTTAATTTAGTTTGTTTTTAAATTGAATTCTAAAATGGAAGATTATGGTAAATGAGTAAGATTAAAATAAAATGTTTTTAATATTTTGGTTGGCCAAAACATCCGCCACATGATCCACCGATGTGCGACACTCAAATATGTTTACACCTGGCGTACCTCACGTCAAGCACCTCAAAGAAACATTAAGATTTCAGAAGATCGATTACCAGACTTTAAAAACAAAGATGAAATCTTTCAGAAAACAACAGACATACATCTAACTGTTGAAGATGGAAGATTGGAAATGGTTGTTGTTGTTTTTTAGCACTCAGAAGAACGTTGACTTCACAGTTCACACTCCAGCACACATGGTTAAACACAGAAGCAGACTTTACATTTTGGTTTGCATTTGTTTTTTTAGGCTCTGGTGAATACTATTTTGATGAGTTTGGATTTTTGTCTCTTAAATACGAGGAGTAGGGAATAGGATATCCTGATCAACTTTTCTCACTTCCGATACCAATATTGCAGCCGAGAGTCCTGTCCGATTCCGATATGCTTCTGTTTGTGGTGTTTTTTCAACTGAGAGTTGAAATTTTCACAAGGGAGATTTATTTTTGAAAAATTTAATAATGCAGCGGGTATTTAAAACATGCTATTGAATTTATGGGCTAACCAAGTGTTTTTCTAGAGTGAGAGAAAAAACATACTACAAACACAAAAGATGTATTTGAGGGGAATGCAAGTAAACTGTGTCTAGCAGTCTATGAAAACATGCCGTATGTGTATGCATGTATGTACAGTATATGCTATGTACTGTATGTTAAGCTAAATATGAATACTGTACATTTGTGTTGACCCTCTGTTTTAGTTTAACTTGTTGGCATAAGAGGTATTTACTTGCCCGATCCTGACCGGCATGGTACCAGAGGGGTCCAGTCGAAGGCAGCATTACAAGACGTCGTACACACAATAAACTCTATTACGTGAATCTGGAGGTCTTTCATCATATTTGAATTGCAACCTCCTTTTCACGATCCAATACCTTAAAATAAGACTGGTATTGGTACCAATATCTTGTATCGGTAGTCGTACCATCATAGTCAGGATGGTACCAAATGGCTCTTTGATTACAAAAGGTTGCCAACCCTTGTCTTAGTGTGTTTGTCCGGAGTGTGTTGCTCGGGTCACTGTAAATATTGGTTTCAATACCGAGGTGCTACTCTTCTTCAGTAAAAATGTCACAGTGTAGCATCTGCGGGTATATTAACTTTCAACACTGGGGCGCCGTTGTACTGGTAATTACCTCGGTGATTCGAGTGATAATTTGTCCTTTCAAAACCGTCAAAATCTTTGACATGCTCATTATGTCTTAAGTTGCAATATATCACTGTTGACTGTTTCTACTGGTTGGAAATCCTTCAGCGCCGTTGTCTATCACCGTCATTTATTTCATAACTCTCGCAAATCTGCGTCAGACATGAATGCGTAAATAAAATACACATGAAATGCTACGAGTCTAACATCCCGTTTATGTGTATATTATTTTTTGATGCATTTCATACTCTAAGAGACAGAGAATTGGTCAAAAAATAATAATTAGGAGTGCACCAATCGATTGGCCGGATGATTTATCGGCCGAATGATTTCTATAATTTTAGGGGATTGTGATCGGCCGATCCCTTAAAAATAAACCGATCTTTTCCACCAATCTCATCTCCCTCCTCAGAGGTCTGAAAAAGTCAGTCACTGTCCTCTTTTGCTGAGATGACTAATAGGATTTTTATTTGAGAGAACTACGTCATGTGCAGTTAAAACCCATTTGTATTATTTCACAGATATTGTTCAATGTTTTACAATAAAACAAGATTGGAACACTGAAGTTAATGGTATATGCTGCTTGTTATGGAAAAAAATCTGTATCGGCTAAAATCGGAATCGGCAGGTCAGACGTCTAAAAAGATCGGTGATCGGCCGGAAAAATTGTGAACGGTGCACTCCTAAAAATAATGCAAAAAAAATTGCACCGTATGCTCTTCGCATGATGTTACGCCACTGATTAGACCAATATTATAAACCACCTCAAATACACTAACATTGGTCTGGTTGCTTCACCTGACAAGGGCCAGATTGATACTGTGAATCACTCAAAGGAGTCCACAATATCAATCTGGTTACTGGTTACTGTCACTTTAATCCAAGATCTCCGCTAAATGACGTAGGGGGTAATGTGGGGTCACTGCAGTCGACTTCAAAAGTAATTGTGAGTCATTTGTCAACATGGCTTTAGTTTTCCCAGAGCAGTTTATTTTGAACCTGCGCCCAATTAGATTTTTTTTCTTTCCGCGATGTGGCAACCACAAAAAAAAAAAAATTAAGGTTGTATAGGTACCGCCAGCTGAAGTCTACTCATCTCTAAAAACATTTATTTTCAGTATTAAATTTAGGTTAAAATTTAGGGATGCACGATGATGCTATTTTCCACCGATAATGATAAATCGATCATTTAGAAAGTACCGATGTCGATTACGATAAGTAAGCCGATAATTGTTTGAAAAATTAACTTGAATACAAATATACTTTCGAATCATACTAAAAGTCTAACATGTACAAATACATTGAAACATTGTGTAAAGTACCATGAAGCTGAATTTTGATTATCTCTGCTTCAAAGACAACCAGTAACTCATTTTGAGTTTGCCAAAACAACAGTCACGTTTTAAAAATGTAACGAAAAACTGTGAGAGTAACATTTTGGGGAGTGTTGTGGAATTTTCAGCAGTGTTAGGCGAGATGAATAAAACAGTCTGAAAAACAATTTGTTTTTTGTGTTTCTTGATATTTGAAGCTTCAAATATACACAAGTCTTACAGAGCAGTCTACAAGAAGTCATCTGTAAGAGCGTGTGCAGTAAATTATCATGGGTAAATTGTTTATGTAGCCTGGTTAGGTTTTGGAAGGAGAAAGGGAGGGTCAGCTAGACAGGAAAGCAAGCGGTCTGTCCCGAGCAGGCTTATCAGTCAAGGTCATGTTGATATTGCTTCATATACAAGAAGTGAAAAGCCCATTGTTAAAGAAAATACAGGTGTCCACAATACTTTTGAAAAGAACAGTATGTGACTTTCTTTCACCTCTGCCGATCATTAGTGGATTGATTGGAGCACCATTAGTAATCACAGTGAATGATGCTGCTTGCCTGCTTCAACGTGTGATGCGTCTCCCCAGGTGAAGCGGACATACTCCCAGGGAACGTACCGGGCAGGGGCCATGCGACAAGTCAGTCTGGTGGGCGCCGTGGATGAGGAGGTTGGGGACTACTTCCCTGAGTTTATCCGCATGTTGGAGGACTCTCCCTTTCTGGAGGTAGTCATTCATCCATCCAATCATTCATTCATTTTGGAGGCAGTGTGTAGCAAGGTTGCAAAGGGGTGAACAATTTCCTGTAAATTTTTGGGGTACATTTTCATGGAAAATCAACTTAAAGAGGAAATTTTCCAATTTTGTTAAATTCCTGGTTTATTTCCAATCATTCCTATAAAATCTCATAATTTCCAACTTTGAAAAATCTTGGAATAGTGCTACCCCAAAGTGAGTACTAAAATGTCTGCCACATTGCCTCACTTGATTTTTGTGTATTCCACCCCCCCAGCGCACTCTGCCCTGGGGAACCTTCTCCAGTCTGCGGCTGCAGAGCCCTACAGAGAGCGACGACGGCCCCATCATGTGGGTCCGACCCGGAGAACAAATGATCCCCATGGCCGACATGCCCAAGTCTCCCTTCAAGAGGAAAAGGTGTGTTCACTTGTATGGTTTCAAAGCGTTGCAAAATTTCCAGGGAAATTTAAACTGTCGGATTTTGAAAAGTATTAATTCTGAAGTGGTTCCATGAGAGTTTAGTAGATTTAATGTGTTATTATAAAGGTTTTGTTTGGTCATGAGCAGACAAAGAACTGCTTTCTTTTCCCGCATATGAAGGCATTACAGTAGGCCTACCTCAATTGCTTAATTTTTTTCTTTACTCTTTTCTTTTCACTCGAGCAACAACATCAATCTTACTCGTACTACTAATATAAATTTTGGCTCGCGAAGTATAAAATTGATCAAACGACAGCTCATATCTGGAAAATCAAACGACGGCTGATAAGTGGAAAAACTAGAAAGTTGTGGTACTCGCAAGTCAAGGTACCACTTCACTTACATAAAACCTGCGTGTTTTAGTCAGGAATAGGCTAAAATATATTTCTCCCAACACTATTTAAATACCCTACTAGAAGTCAACTTTCAAAGTTGTAAATTCCTGGTCCATTGCTGTTTATTGCCATTTTTTCCCATGGAAAGGTTCTTTGAAAATTCCCAGATTTTGCAAACCTTTTCACTTGTTTTTTTGGTTCGTGAGTCTTGTGTCTTCCGCTGTCAGCGGTTCTCTCTGTCACCTCGGCTCACGATTTAAGATCAGTTTTAACTTATTTACCAACGTTTTCACATACCTTTTACTATTTTAACAGTTTTAATGCCAATACTTTCATTGGAATGCCAATCGTAAATTTTTAACTGCTGGTTCCAGTTTTTACGCCACTATTTTGGATTGACTCGACCGGACGGCAACTGACAGCTTGTGGAAATCGAGCATATGCACATAGTGGGCCCTGTAACAGGCCATTGCCAAGCTTGAGGGACAGATATCAACTAGGGGTGGGGGAAAAAATCGATATTGCAATATATTGTTGTGCTCTCTGTTGCAATAAATATATTGATACACTAACGGCAGTATCGATTTATTATGACGGCACACCAGCGCAAAGCACGTAATGAATTTTGGGATGTCAGTGAAGCTTGAAACGTACTCAATGTAACATGCCTAACACCAAGGCTAACTTAAAAAAAAAAGGGTTGGCAACAGTAATGAGTGACAGCTACCTGGCTTTCTTTCTTTACTTTTTCTTTACTTTTTCAATATCCTGGGCCTAGGCTACTTTGTAATTCACTCTCCATGTTTAAAGGAAGGGAATATGCCTTAAATTGCACTTTGCCTTTTTTATTATAAAAAAAAGATGGAACTTTGTCTTCATTTATTTTTTAAAACACCTTTTCCGATAAATAAAAACATTCAACTCACAATGTCAAATATTGACGTTTAGATTTTAGGAAAACAACTTTAAGCCATTAATACCTTGTTATTTTATACATAGACCAGTTATAAAATAAGAATGTATCTGCCTCTTAATGCACTTAGTTGTGTTCCTAAATACTAAACGACCAAATTAGACATTTTGAGGTGATTTATTAATATTATCATTATTATTATTATTTAATGGGCAAAAGTGTTTTATAAAATAAATCAATTTATCTTGTTTTGTTTTGTTGTTTTGTTCTGATCCAAAAAAAACGATTCTGTGACTCAAATCCGTGATCCAATCCGAACCGTGACTTTTGTGATCCTTTGCTTGTCAGTTCTTGATCTGTCCTGTCCTGTTTGTGGGGGCGCTAATTCCCTAAATGGTGGTGAAGTAGGCAGAAGCAGTGGCGAAGAACTGGTGTCTAGACACTATTTGCAAAGAACAGTCGGCAATTTTTGTCTGTCACTCACATACTGAATATCGTAATATATCATTGAGAAAATTTCTGACAATATATCGTAGATACCATGATATTATCGTTATCGTGGGCCACATATTGCCACAGTATCGAATCTTGAGTTACCCGTATCGTCCCACCCCTAATCTCAACGCTCTATAAAATCCACAATGAAGAGATGTACCTCAACTCCCTCGTCACACACATTGGGCACACCTCCTGTATCCGCTTTACTTGACGCAGAATGGACACCGTTCCCTCGATGACGACCACTGCCGTAAATTGGGTGTCAAACAAAGACCGGATTGTGTTTCTTTACCCCGAACCCAAAAGTCAAGTCCTCCACCCCCCATCAAGGCTCGCAAACTGTCCATAAAAATACTAATCCTTCCCAAGAACTCCTGCTCTCCAACCGCTTCCCAATCTTCGAAGAACATGACTTTCCTCCATTGAATCTGGATCTCCATCGCGAGGCCAGCGTTCGTGAACCAGAAGCCAACCTGCCACTTTTCCCTGGCACCTTTGCAGTACCTGATTGCCCGCCTGCCCCGACCTCACCACAAGCGGTCAAGTCCGGCCTTCCTTGGGTGGCTTCGTCTCCACCACCTGCCGTGATTCCACTGCCAGCTCCAGCTCCGCCATGCCCGCCGCCATCCAACGCTCCTCACTTCCTCTTTTTACTATCCACCCTGATAGTTGGGGACTCCATCATTAAAATAGTCAGCTTTTTTTTAACACAGCCACCGCTGCTTCCTGGGAGCCACCTGTATAAACTCCCATGTCTACGTTCCTCCCACCATCCGTCCACCGTGTGGTGGTGCACGTCGGGGTGAACAGTGTCACCACCACTCACAGCTCACAAAACTGGATTTTATGGCCTTCTTTAAACTTTCAAAACCTGAAAGTCTGTTTTTATCTCCGGCCGAATCTCAACACTGGGGCGGGCAATGGACAGTTTTAGCAGGATCCTTCAGCTCTACACTTGGCTTCAGCTCACCTGCTCCACACAAGCCTTTTGTTGTATTGACAATTTTACTTTGTTGTGTAACCGCTGCTCATTTGATTTTACAGACGGCCTTCACCCCAGCAAGCTGGGTTGCTGCGTGCTAGCAGCTAACATTCAATATGCCATCCAAACTTTTCGTGACTGACTGTTTACAGGGCAAAACCTGATTGTCAGTAGTACTGCCAAAGATAACCCTGTCTCACAGGACTCATTCCCCAGTCAACCTTAATTATGCGCTACTTGATGTTGTAAGGTCACTTTCCAGTAAGATATTTTATATTAATGGTTTTATTAACACAATCTGTATTTATTGTTTTTCCACAGAATGCTGGCTTTCTTTCACTGCTAGTGCTATTCTTTTTGTGGTGATTCTCTGTTAGGCAAGACAGAATGGGAGGTGGTGGTTCAGTCATGTATTCTAGGTGCTTTCACATCTTTTGAATACCTGGCCATTGTTATTGGAACCCACGGCCATGTCCTGGTATTAGTAATTTATAAACTTTCTAAACATAATCCTGTTTTTCTCTCCCAGTTTCTATGGATAGCTCTGATATGACAAAAGTACTCCCACTGGGTGATCTGAACTTCCATATTAAAGATGTCTCAAAGATTCCAAATCAATGGAATTCTTCAGCCACTACTGTATCTACAATCAATCATAAAGCAAAAATGTTTTACACTTGTTATATTGAATCTCATTTGACAATTAGTTCATTTTCTGGTGTCCAGTTAACAATGTAAACTGTTGCGTCACAGGTCCACCAACGAGATCAAGAACCTCCAGTACCTACCCAGAGCCAGCGAGCCCCGCGAGATGCTGTTCGAGGACCGGACGCGAGCTCACGCTGATCACATTGGGCAGGGCTTCGAGAGACAGACGACCGCCGCCGTGGGCGTGCTGAAGGCCGTACGCTGTGGAGAAGAGTGCGTGTGCAACCATTATACGGACTTGTAACTGGGCTTCACTACACAACTTAACTATACACAAATGTGTGTGTGTGTGAGTGGTTATTTGCAGCCCACTGTGCATTTTATATTGGCCTGCCACATGTAATTAGAAAACTAAATGGCCCATTCAAAAGATTATAAGAAAAAAGTTCTAATAATTGTTTTGTAATTAAAAATGTAAATGTAAAAAAAAAAAAGGAATATGACAAGATATCCCACCTTAGTTTTAATGACACAAAAATAATTATGATAAAAAAAATTCAAAAGTGTAGTTTTTTAAAATAATTTAATAACAAATCCAACTTAAAAATAATTACATTCAAATATTAATCTAGATTAATGTGAAATGTTAAAATGTTATTGAAATAATAAAAACTGATTAAAATAAGTTATTTGTTCAAATTTAATCAACATTGAATTGCATATAAAGTGAAATGAAATTAATTTGCATTATATTGAGTTGTAATGCAATTTAGATTAATTTTCTACGGTTTCATTAAATTATATTTAGATTGTTGGCTTGTTAGCTTTTTATTAATCTCTTTATTATATTGTGTTGTAGTGAAATTACACACAGTTATAAAACAGCATTTCTACAACTAAAGAACTACTCTAATAAATACCTTACCTGTAGCTATTTGAGGAAATGCATTGTTTGTGCTGTGCTGCTGCAGAATCCCAGCTGGCTTGTGTGTGTTTATGCTGAGTGTGTTTGTGTTTCAGGAGCGACACACCTGCGCGCATCACCAAAGACGTGGTGTGCTTTCACGCCGCAGACTTTCCAGAAGTGGTCATGAGGCTGCAGCTGGACCTCCATGAGCCGCCGCTGTCTCAGGTGTGTACACAAAAGAGCCAGAAATTGGGTGCTGCTTTCATCCTAACAATGCTCATGTTGCCCTGTGTACACTGCAGTATTTTTGATGACGACATACTGTATGAAAACTAATAATTTTATGCTCTGGTTTAGCTGTTTTGCTGTAAACCTTTTCTCAGTGATGTCGTATGTACTTCTGAGTGGCAAAAGCTCGAGCATTCACGCTTCAAAGAAATTATCACGTCATTTGACCATGGCAGATTGATTGCAAAAATAGGGTAAATGGCTTCAATGTTAATTTTAGCCTTCTTTTCTGTTAGTCCTAAAACAGTTAATTGAATAATTGCGTATTTTGATTGAAAAAAAGGTCAAAATTGCCTTCACAAGGATAATTATTTTTCCCATGGACTAATTTAATTATAATTGCTCACACCATTCCACTACTCTGATCAGAACTCGAGTGGTGAACTTCTGTGCTCATCATGGGTTGTCCATAACGAACATCATGGTCAAACATAAGAGTGTCCATATGTGCACTTGGCACAAAGACACCCTGGGCCATGATTCGATGATCGGATTTGATTTGCGGCTACGTGTTTTGGACACTCGGGTTAGGGGCAGCGCTGTCAATTGATCATCACCTGGTTGTGTTTTGGCTCCGATGGTGGGGGGAAATACCGGTTTGACCTGACTGACCCAAACGTATTGTGACGGTTTGCTTGGAAATACTGGCAGAATCCCGTCAGAAAGAGTTTCAATACCCTCCACCGGCAGATTATCTCCCTTGTCTTGGGGGCTGCGGGGGGGACATTGACTTTGGGTGGACCATGTTCCGCGCCCGCATTTTTAAGGTGGCCGATAGGCGCTGTGGCTGTAACGTGGTCAGTGCCTGTCGTGGCGGCAATTCCCGAACCGTAAGGGTTGCCGTCGAGCGATCCCGGATACAAGCAGCCGAAATTAGTTTCCTCCGCAGGGTGTCCAGCCTCTCCCTTAGAGATAGGGTAAGAAGCTCAGTCATCCAGGAGGGACTCGGGGTTGAGTCGCTGCTCCGCCGCATTGAGAGGAGCCAGCTGAGGTGGCTCAGGCATCTGGTTTGGAGGCCTCCTCCGTGCATGTCCCACCGGCAGGATGCCCCGGGGACGGCCCAGGGAACACGCTGAAGAGATTATGTCCCTCGGCTGGCTTGGGAACGCCTTGTTTGAAGTGGCTGGGGAGAGGTAAGTCTGGGCTTTCCTGCTAAAGCTGCTGCTCCCGGACCAGACCTCAGATAAGCAGTGGATAATGGATGGATAGAAGTTGGCACTAGAAGTTTTTAAGTGTTGGCGCTTTTGTAAACTTTGGGGAACTACTGTTAGTGTTGACCCATGCATATAATTTTTATTTTAGTTTTTTTAAAGACTTAAAATGTTTACCCTAATACAACATTTTTCCTTAAAATTGCAAAATTACATGAAATTAATGGCTGGCAATTTTCTATTCTTGTAATTTCGTCAAATGGCCACAAGAGGATCGGCCGCCATCGCGAGTACATGCATTGAAAGAAGTCCTGAAATTTTGAATTTTTTGTTGATTAATTGCATTTTAAAGCAACTGAGACAAAATAGAGTGCACTGCCGCTATAGGAAGTTGAGCTACAGCCCATCCCAATCCCTCATAATAGTTTTGACCTTTTAAAACTCGTTATGGAAAATCTTTTTTATTTTGTTGTTTATATAGCATGTATATGAATGTATAATGTTTTTATAGGAGTTGGGTCGTTCCCCCACATTCTGTGCTCAAGATCCCTTAAAACTTTGTCCCTGTTTTGCATCCTCAGTGTGTCCAGTGGATTGACGACGCCAAGTTGAACCAGCTGCGGCGGGAGGGCATTCGCTACGCCCGCATCCAGCTCTACCACGACGACATCTACTTCATCCCCAGGGGTGTCATCCACCAGTTCAAGACTGTATCGGCCGTCTGCAGCTTGGCCTGGCACATCCGACTCAAGCAGTATCACCAACACGACGTCGTGGATGAGGAATTAGACAAGTGTTTGCCTAGCGACATCGCGCTGCATATCAAGGAGGAGGAGCTAGAAGAGAAGGTGATGAAACTGGAGGAGGAGCTACCTTCACCCCTGCCCTGTAAGGAGGAAGATGAGTCAGAAGCTCTAAAGGAGGAGGAGGAGGTGAAAGAGGTGAAAAAGCGGGACGAGGAAAATTTTCCATGTGAAGTTCAGGAGGAAGGAGGTGCTTCATTAAAGCCACCGCCAATCAACAAGGACACAGGGCAGGACAGGAGTAAAGAGGAAAATGAGAGGAGAAAGGAGGAGAGGGAAAGGATTAAAGAGGCGAAGGAGATGAGTAGAGAAGAAGAGAGGAGTAAAGAGAAGGAAATGGGTCAAGAGAAGGAGAGAAATAAAGACGAGAGGGAAATAAGTAAAGAGGTAAGAGAGAGGAGAAAAGAGGAGAAGAAAAAGAGTAAAGAGGAGAGAAAGGACAAGAGTAAAGATCGAGATGGGAAGCATAGAGTAAAGGATAAGGACAGGGAGAAGTTGAAGACAGATTTAATGACGGCGGCAAGGAAGAAGGACAAGGAGTCGGGAGGAGGAGGCGGCGGCGTCTCAATTTTGTCTCTCAACTCTCGGCCTGAAGAGACGCGAGACAGCTGCAAACACAAGTCATCGCAAGGTAAGAAGGAGAAGAGCGGCCACCGGTCGGACGCTTCCATACCCAAATCCGACGCATTGGCACCCAAGTCAGACCCCAAAGTCTCGCCCAACAAGCCGGCTCAGCTCAGGCGAGACGGCAAGAAAGAGGAGCCCAAAAAGCTTCCCAGGACGCTCATCACCTTTGATATTTTCAAGCCCATGGAGGCCCACCAAACCGTGGCGCTCTCCTTTAAAACTCACCATCACCCCCACCACCAACACAGCAACACCAAGCCCGCAGACAACCGGACGCTGGTTCCCTTCAAAGGGAGCAAAGTGAAAAGCGTGCCCACACTTCCGGACCCCCAAACGCAGCAGCAACAACAGCACTCGGTGCTCAAGCAGACCCTCAAAACTCACAAAGACTTCCTCATATGAATATCGGCCCTTCTTTGGTGAGCATTAAACGCGCACGTACGTGTCTACACTACTCTGGAAAAGTTAGGGATGTTTGGCTTTTTGGGGAAATTTTGGGGTGAGCCTAAAATGCATGAGAACCTTAGAACCAGGTGAACTTAATTGCAGTTGGGGCTTTTCTAAACTGAGTGCTGGGTGTCAAAATTCACAACAGTTGTTTGATCTGTGAATATTTCTAAGGAATTCCGCTGCTGTGCCTTTCTGTGACTCCTCCAGTCTCTCGTTTGCAACCTACTGATGTCACTATGTTCCCTCACCTCACCCTGAGTCACAAAAAGGCTTAACCGTGAACATCCTTGGAAATTGTTATAAATGTTGTTCAAAAATGAGTGACACTTGTGAACAGCTTTCAAATGAAGTTCGACTATAAAATTTTGTTTGTCCCCAAATTTCACTCCAAGCCAGTATTTCCGAAACTTTTTTGTGGCAAGTGTACGAACAGGATGCACTCCCACATATTCAAACGGAGGAAGATGAATGTTAGCTAAGTAGCTCGCCTCGCATTTGTATTTGTTATGCGAATGTACGTCGGCGTCTGCCCAGTGCCTGCTCACTACAGTACTTGGCTTTTTTTTCTTCTTCTACTGAATCATGTTTGCCGTTTAAAAAAAAAAAAAAAAAAAATATATATATATATATATATATATATATATATATATATATATATGTATATATTAAAAAAAAATTGGTTTGAAGCACTCCACAAATGGGGATGCAATGAGGGTTTTTTGTTGTTGTTTTTTCGGATGGGACTTCCAAGCCAACACCGAACTGTAAATTATTCTGTATGTACCAAAAACTGTACAGCATAAATAGATGTTATTAGCATCAATGTGAGGAAATGTATACAGAAATTGCATATATTTTTTTCTAAGATGAGTTTTATTTTCCATAGAACTTATTTATATCATTTAACTGTCTTGTTTTTATTTGAGGCCAACGTACATGGACAACGTTGTTTTTTTAAAAGTGTAAATACATTTTATTTCCTAAAATAAGACTTGTTAGTGTGATTTATACTCTGATCGGAACCTCAATAAATGGTTCAAAAATATGGATGTCACTGATTAATATTTGCCGTCTGGGTTCTTCTCTCAACTGCTGTATTAAAAATGTAAAGTCTTCCTTTTAGTAGAGATAATACAATTACCTGTTAACAAAAAATTGGACTTACAATCAAAAAATTTTTTATTACAAATGTACTTCAAAGTGAAATACAACTAAACAATATTTAACAAGCCACTGTACTGGATTAATAAACAAAACGCTTACGCTGCTAACATTCACAGTTTAAACTTGAGTTCAGTGATTCTTCTGTGCACCGCACTTTGCAAATCTTTGGTTTGAACAAGTTTGTGGTTTGCAGTGCATTCATACTGACAACCAGAACACAAATGAAACTCGAGCTGCGAGCAGCTATAAAGTGCTCCAGGCCACGTTGGGGTTACTTGCACGTTGGGGTACTGTTACAGGAACCGTCTAAAATTGACATGTTTTTGGCAAGCCTTGTGTGTGTAGTTTCATTAAGAAGGCCAAAAATGGTGAGCAATTCCCAAAATAAATGAAAACTGCGAACTTCCTGTTAGGCTATAAAATACTTTTTTGTAGGTCTTAGGCTGATGTGTGTGCAGTTTCATGAGGTTTTGCCCATGTTTAGACCCCCAAAAACAGCATTATTTTTCTTTACAATCAGTGCATTGCCACGGCAACAGCATGCAATGAAATAAAAAGCGCTAACTTTTCATCTTGAACATCTTAAGATTTAAACACCAATTTTGAAGACGATCGGATATGTTCTGTATGAGGAGTTTGTTAAAATAAGACCCCTATAAATTGGCCCCCCAAAAATGGGAACAAATTCTAAAGTAAATGAAAAAGGCAGACTTCCTGTTAGGTTTAGCGTATGGCTCCAAAATACTTTTTTGTACGTCGTGGGCTGTTACATAATGTTGTGGAATTTTCAGTAGTTAGGCGAGATGAATGAAAACAATTTGTCTTTTGGCTTCCTTTATATTTGAAGCTTCAAATATACACAAGTCTAACAGAGCAGTCTACAAGATGGTGGTCTGTGAGAAAGTGCGCAATAAATTATCATAGGCATCCTGGTTAGGTTTTTGGGCGGATAAAGGGAGGGTCAGCTAGACAGGAAAGCAAGCAGTCTGTTCCGAGCAGTTTATCAGTCAAGGTCACTTCGATATTGCTTCATGTACAAAAAATAAAAAGCCCATTGTTAAAGAAAATACAGGTGTCCACAGTACAATATAAACTTCTGTTAATACGTGCTAAAATGCTATAAGAAGGATTTTTTTTCCCTTTGCAAACACTGCATGCCACGGTAACAGTGTGCGACAAAATAAAAAGCTTTCAAAAACTTTTTATCTTCAACGTCTGAAGATGAAACACACCAAGTTTGAAGACGAGCCGATAAATTCTATTCTATTTTATTATATATAGCACCAACTGCCTGCCTTTGTTACTAAGGTTGTCACAGAGTCATGCTCTTGACGGCCACCACCGTCCCAAAGAGGTAAGCGATTGTCCGTACATTATTTTTATTTATTTATTTGATTTATTATTGTTATTATTATTCTTATTTTGGGGGGTGTTTGGCACTACCCCGACTGCCGACAACAATATTGAATCCCGAGAAAAAATGCTGAAATGGCATTGCCACTGTTGTTCGGACCTGTCTTGCTTACCCTTAATTTTGCTTATTTTTTTTTTGCCTTTCGGGCGGCTGTCACATGTATGAAAATGTATGAAAATGTATCTGTAGGGCCTATTCTGAATTGAGGATACACGTTTATAAGCAGGAAGGATATAATAATTGAAAGAATTGAGGTGTAGCGAGTTTTGTTGGTTGTGCCCACGAATTTCTGAGTATAATTGCGATCGCGGCGCACACAAAAAAAGCAATAAAAAATTGAACCCCTATAACTATCAAAGACGTAAGACAACTAGATATGACATATGACAAACAGGGCATATGGTGCTAAAGGAAGGATAGCTTGTTGAAACTGGATAATGTCAGTGTCGGTCGCATAAGACGATGTTTTGAGAGAAAAAAACTGCACACTTTCACATTTTTTTCAGCTCTCTACACTCAAGCCATCTCTTCAACTGAACATTATTATGTTCTTTGACGTCTATTTGAATTTGGCACCACGGATATCATTCTCGGACAGAATTAGTAACTTAGCGCAGTAGACATCTCGCTCGTAGACTGTTTACATGCATCTAGCATGACTGGCCACCTCGCTACACTCATGAATATTAATTAAGTGTGTTGACGTTTAACTTGCGGTACCCCATTACCGTTGCTCTCTTCAAGTTAGCGTTAGTCGGCTCAGTAGTGTGCACCAGAATTGGTGAGAACACATTTCAAAATAAGAGTATTAACAGGAAGTACAGTGTTAGCTGCCTTAGTGTTGCTGGTTTAACTTGATTCGGTAAGTTTGTCTTGTGAAGTGTAAAATGTCTTATCCCATTAAATGTACATTTGCTTATTGGTTTCTTTTTGTCAATTTTTTGCCCATTTTATTTTCACATACTTGTTCAAATTAACAAAGACCGTGCTCTTGTAATAGCATTCCATTGTAAAATACATTTTTGATCAAATGCAATATGAATATCGTTGGACAGAATGCTCATCTATTTTACATTGATACACAAACTGTAACATTGTGTATGTTCGTTAAAATGTGAACTAAAGCGACCCGGTCTGAGCCCTAAAACCCCAGGGTGCGAAAATGAGTCCTAGTAAGGCACTGCCTGCTCCGTTGAGACCATGCCTCCCACGTAACATTCGAGTAAAAGTCTGAAACTCAAAAAACTGATTTGAAGCTGAACAACTAAGATTTTGAACTGTAAAAGAAATAAAATCTGAATCTGAAAAGATAAAACATGCTGAAAAAAATAATACCTCAAATGTCAAAATACATATGAAAGCGAAAAGAATGACTTAAGTGAATCAAAATTAAATTTGACCCGCCAATTTTTTTCGCTATATTTTATTTTTAATAAAAATTTTATATTTTGCAAAAATCAAGATCAGCACGTGAATTTTCAGTTTCAATTTTTATTTTTTCAAGTACAAAACTTTTGACCTAATTTAACTTTAAGTTTATTAATATGTAATGGCATAAGCTCTACGAAGCCCAAACTATTCAAGTTAGTTAAATTTAAAGAAACAACAAATCATCAGTAACATCAAATCAATTTATACCATCTCAAATTATGGGGTGCGAAATGAATCAAGGATGTTGAATTTTAAAATGGAATGATTTAATTTGGTTAAATCAAAACATGAACATCATAATACGCAAGAGTAAAGTTGTAATTTTGCATGGTGGAAAAAGACAAACATATATTTCTATTCCAATATATGAAGTGCTGTACTATCGGTATTGAAATGGGTAAATTTGCTACCATATCTGTGTAATTTAATGTAAGTGGAAGATTTCAGAGCCATGATGGCTTTTGGGGAAAAAAACTGTCAAGTCCATTTGTCCGGGCTCTGATACACCTGTAGTGCGCCTCCCTGAGGGCAAACAAACAGTTCGGCTCCAGGGTGGTAGATGTCCTTGATGATTTTTTTGTTTGTCAGGGAGGGGAGAGGGCGCTCGATGATTTTCTGAGCTGCCTCTTTCTCTTTCTACCCTGGTGCAGTCCTCATAGTATGTGAGAAGACGCTGCTGAGCCTTCTTAATGATCTGAAGATGTTGTCTGTCCAGGAGATGTCAGAGATGAGGAAGCCAAGGTAGGAGGCCAATGTGTGAACCCTCTCCACACACACAACACGGATGAAGTTGACAATGATTTTCTTGGTTCAGAGTCAGGTTGTTTTCCGAACATCATGTTGCCAACCCCTCTGTAAGCTGTCTAGAACTTTATTCTCCTAACATTCAAACTTCTTTCTAGTACTTTTTTGCTTAGCGTTTTATTCCTTTATAGAAATCTTACTTTACTGCAGACTGCTAGTTAAATGCAAAGAAATAAATTGCTATAACCTCCTGACAAAAATGAACACAGTCCAAGTACAGCAGCAGTCCTCTGCAAAGTGCTTTGTGTTCCTCCAACATATCACCACAAACTGGAATTCATTCAAAATCAGGGGCATTTCTAACCATTGCAAGTTGCAACCATATAGATACCGTATAGAATAAGGGTGTGAGACTCATCAAGCATTGAAAAATAAAGGAATTAAAGCTTCCACACATTTTTTGGGTTGTTTTTAAAATAGAAAATGGCCCCTGTTCAATTTGGCACATGGTCTTGAGACAATCTTGCATATCCTGGAGGTGATGGCACACAGTCAGTTGCACCCTTTGAAGATGTTTTTACTTCAATTAAAGCATGTTTTTATTCATTTGGATGCATAAAAAGATTCCAATCAACTTGAAATGTAATGCTTTCAAGAGCCACGTCTCATTTTGCACAGGAGAAGTTACGTATTGTGCATCGTCTTGAACAGTGGAACCTTTAGTTATGATCACACACCAGGCTGCTGTGGAATGATAGACGTGACACAGTCTAACAGGTGTTGGGGCAAATTGTTTCTCACTTTAAAGGCGGAGAGTGGACCCCTACAATGAAAAATGTTGGGAGTCATCAGTGGTAAGAAAAGTAATGAAAAATGCAAGCAAGGAGAATGACCAAGTTCATTCCCTGCGTGTGCGGAAGACACTGCGTCCCAACTCCAACAGGGAGCCCCCCAGGAGGACCCAGAGGGGAACACACACCACACTGAGCCACACGTCAGTCAGCCCCTCCAGGCGGGAGCACAGGCTCAGGCAGAAGGCCATCTTTAGCCCCACGGCAAACAGGTACCACAGTCGGCGGGCCGCACCGGGGTCACCCTCGCGTGGTTCCGGGTCGGCCTTGCACCGACCGGCCAGCTTGACCAGCAGGAGGAGAATGAGGACGGCGTCCAGCGTCCACACGGGGAGGAAGATAAGGAACCAGTTCCAGTTCACCTTGGCATCCAACTTGAGGACCAGCATGATGAGGAAGATGAGGCTGAAGATCCACGACAGGAACACTCGCTGCACCAGGGACATCTTCATCGACGGGCCACGGCCGTCCACGCGGCCAGGACTTGAGAACAAGTACAGGGAATAGCAATTTGAATATTAAATATCTTGTCTTTCGAGTGCATTCAATTAAAGAAAGTATCGATATTGTCATATTGACCAATGCAATACGCATATTGCAAAGACATGCAATAAGTTTCATATGGAATTGTATTTTTTTTTTCTGAATTTGACCAGTCAACGTAAATGTGCATCGCCATCCAATAGTTGATAAACATTATCTAGGGTAATTACAATTTCCTAACAATACATTGACTTTCTTATTTAGCCTATAAAAAAAAGGTAATTCTTTCTTTACATGATAAAAGTGTCATTTATTTAGATATATATTATTGGTGTATTTAATTATGATTGTATTAATTATTTGAACACTTTTATAATGGTAATGGTCCCTTGGGATTATTGTGAGTTTTTTGAAAGGTGCCTCAAGGGTTTAATTGGATTCGGAAATAAAAATGAGACTTTTGTTATGAGGGAAAAAAACAACCCAACATGTTAGCACAAGTTTAGAACGAAGACTACAAAACATGGTTAAAAACGTCTTACCGAGCTCAGCAGATTCGCCACCAGTTGGCTCTTGACGTCGGCCTCTGAGCGAACGTTTATCCAACAAGACCCGTCTTTTGTCTCCGTTTACGGTAGAAACGTATGTTTGTCTTGAAAGCGAGAGTAGCAGTTAGCTTCCAGCTACTGTGAGTAGCGCGAGACTTCCGCCGTGTCGACACGGCGGAAACTGAAAGATCAGGCTACCGTTTCACAAAAGAAACACATCAAATGAAAAACTAAATGTTTTTTTAAAAACATTTTTTAAAATCTCGTTTTTCCAATTGGATGTATTTTTATATCCATTAATGATATTCTCTTTTTAAAAAGCACATTATTTAATCATAATAAAAATCATTCCCCTTTTTCCATTTAAAAAAAGTCAATTTTCCTTCAAAACGTTTAACTGCTTTTTATTGAAAGACGTTTTTCTCTTTATACAAAGCATATATCTATATATCTGTTTGTAAAATGGTGGTCAAGGAAGTTTATTGAAAAGCATTGGAATTTGGATTGTTGTAATTTGATTTACAAGGATAACTTTTATTTCAAAATGTGATTAAATGTCATTTGACTACTATAACAATCTGCCTGGTTTGCATGCGAGTCACAGGCAAAAGCAATGCAATACGTTGTTGGTTTTCACTGTATAAAAGAAGAAAGGGGTATAGCAAAGTCTACCGGTATTTTACATTTTGTTAGACATTTCATTTGTTATAAAATAATGGAATTTAAAAAAAATATTGATTCAAAATCAGAAAATAAATAACAGTAAAGCATGACCAGAAATATTGCCTTTTTGTTGTTGTTGATCTTTAATAACTAGACACAACACAAAAAGAAGACAAACATGATAATCCACATTTGAACATTTTATTCAAATCTATTGTTTTCATACCAGGCAAGTATAACAAATGAATATAAAGTACAACTCCAAAGATTGTCCAAAAAAGTAAAGTACAAAAAGATTGAGGTAAAACATTTTTTTGTTGTTGTTGAAAAAGATCGTAAAAAAAAAAAGCCCTTATTATTCAAAGTTTAACATCGTGACTTTTTTATTTATAGCTGTCTGAAAAACTAACAACGCACTTGTTACAAGGTGCAAAATACAGTGTGTGAAACAACATTCAGTACAACTGTCTTTTGAAATGTAAACAAAAACCTCAATGTCTGTAATGTCTGTTTGTACAGAGCAGAAAAAACACCACCACCATCTAAAACGCAACTTGTTCCCTTAAGACCTCTACAAGCAACATTAAACCATTCCATTAGCCACAAGATGCATTGACCAAATGCAAAAATAACACACAACACTTTCAAATATGGTGCAAATGTTTAAAGATTGTGCAAAAAAAACCTTATGTCATTTTTCTTGGTCTTTTTAAAAAATATATATATAATTAACAATTTTTTTTTAATGGCATTCCTTTTTACATTCAGAAAATTATGATGTGATCCTCATTTGAATGAAGCTGCTCATCATTCTTATTATTTCAGTTGGTAAACAATAGAACTAAGGTGACCTCTCGTCACTTTTAAGCCAACACAATCAATAAAAAGAAAAATAATAATTTCAACATGATTTCATCACACAGACCAATAAACATATTTGTCTGCAGCTTTGACAATTACCTCCCCCAAGGAATGTGAGTGAAAACAGCAAGAGAGAGTTCCACAAAATTTATGTGTGGAGATGTGTCGAGGAGAAGGCAGAAGCGGTTACATTTTGAACAGATCCAAATAAAAGGTGCAGATTCAAATTTTTTGTAAGTGACCACTATGAAACGTTTGACAAGAAAACCATTTTCATTATTGATATTTTAAAAGCATGTTGACCAATGTTGGGATTAAAAATAAAACCATGCATCTATACTTTAAATAGAGAATTATCATCATCCATCCATTTTCTTAACCGCTTAGTCCTCATAAGAGTCGCGGGGGGCTTCGGGCAGTAGGCGGGGTACACCCTGAACTGGTTGCCAGTTAATCCAGGGCATTATCATCAGACTTTTTAAAATACATTTCTATTTATAAAGCCTGTGTCCCCTGATTAAAAACAAAAACATGACTCTCCATTTTAAAAATTTGAAAACATGTCTATCCAAATTCTGGCATTTTTTTATTTCAGAAAATTCTGAATCTGAAAAGTTTTTTTCTTTTGATTGATTTTACAAGTGCATCTCTAATTTGCTGTAAATTTAATTTAGCATGGGTCTACAGTTTTTTTTTTTCATTTTAAAAAGCATACATCTGTAATCATCAAATTTTGCAAATATCTTTCAATTTATAAAGCTGGACTCACCAAAATTTGACTTTTTAATAATTATACATTTTCCACTTTTTTTTTTAAACTTGCATCTCCAAATTTTGTGATTTGTTCTCTTTTTTCAAAAAGCATGTATCTGCTTTTATTTTTATAAAGCATGCATCTCCAAATTTACTCATTTTTTAGGTGATTTTTGTTGTTTTCTTTTAAAAGGCACATGGTCTGTCTCTGTCTCTTTCTATTAAAAAACATATATCTCCACTTTTGCCCTCTGGAACATGTAATGCACATTTTGTTAAAACATACATCTTCGGTTGTTCCTTTTTTAAAAGCATACATCTGAATTTTCATTTATCACCAAATGTTCTCAGTTTTCAGAAAAGTAACAAAATGGCTCAACTTTTTGGGGGGAGATCAAAAAGGGCAAAAGTACAAATATTGGACATACGTGCTTTTCAATGGCTAGTGACCGCATGCATGTTTATCTCGATCTACACCAAAATGCCACCGTCCTTTCTTTGGCCCATGCTGCATCCCTCCAGAAAGTTTTGCGGCAAATGACAACATTTTTAAGGTATTGTTCTTGTACACAATATGAATAAACAATCACTGTATTTTTGGTCAGTTATTGTTAGGAGTTTAACCTTGGTGGAGGTCTGAGTGTTCTTGTATTGAAAATACAGTGAACCCCTGCTATATTGCAGTTCATCGATCACACCCATTATATCGCAGTGATTGTTGTTTTTTATTTAAGTTTTACAGGATACAGGCAAGCCTGAATTTAGAGTTGCACACCTTTAGTGTGCACACCTTTAGTACAATGTTGTGCCTCAACATGCCTGGCAGCACTAAGCTTTACTGGAAGACATGCAGCTTGACAAACAACAACAAGAAGAGGCAGAGAAGGTCCCCTACTAAGCTGAGTACGTCGTCGTTTCAACAGAGCAGCAAGAACATATGCTTGCAAGTAACTTTCTGTTTGTATGTTCTAATGCTCCAAATGTGTGAAGGCAGCAGTTGCTAGTTTTATGATTACCAACCAAAAGAGCTATGCTAATTTCCGTTAGGCAGTCTTAAATAGTTTGGTTGAATGTTAAGCTATGCAATTGCAAAGTTCAACTGTCTTTTATCTTACGTGTCATAATAAACTTCAAAAGGGAATGAAAATAAACAGCTTGAAGCAAGCACACTGTCTCTCTTATTTGGAGTCTTCTTTTTGTTTCTATGACAATGTCCCGTTTTTTGACAAGAAAGTATAATACTTTTAAAAGTGTGTTTTAATAAGTTTACAATTGAAGTATGTGGGAAGGGTAGAACACAGTCTGTTTTCTTGACGTTTTGCTATGGTCCCTGTATTGTGGACTTTCACATATGGCAGGTGGGTCTGGAATATATCCATAAACAGGAGTCCACTAGTTTCATCTTTTTTCAAGCCTTTAACTTTTATAATTAAATTAATTTTTTAAAAGCATCATATGGATGGAGAAGAAGAGGATGGATCCAAAGCCATGGAAATGTACAAACAATGATCATCATGCATGTACGTGTGTGTGTGTGTACGTACAGCTACACTGTGCTCTGCCTGCTCTCGCGCCCGTAGCCGAGAGCCTCGGAGGAATGAGGCGGGAAGTCGATGAATATCCCGTCCGAGTCGGAGTCGGCGGACTGGAGCACTTGTCCGATGATGGTTTCTGGGCTGGATGACTCGCTAGGCGGCGAGCAGGACCCCGCCTTGCTGAGGTTGGTGACAGTGGTGGTGGCCTCGGTGCCGTGGAGGGCCCCCGACGAGTGCAGGATGGACGGGGACGACAAAGGGAGGTCCATCGAGGTGGCTCCTGTCTGCATCATGCCTGTAAATTAGTTATCACGTCATAGTGATATATTTGCGCTATAGCAGTCACAAGTTGACTTATTTGCAGATTTTTTGCAACCCTTACATATGAAGGCAAGTGATAGGCCCGGACTAAGAAGGCGGGAACGGCGGGATTTTTCCCAGTTGGCCACCAGAGGGTGCCGTTTTCTTTCAAGCCATGAGCTTGTTTCAAAAGCAACAATTATAGTGTATTTCCATTTGGGTCCACCACCGCACTGCTCGGCTTGCAGGCGGGTCAACTCATCCCAACCCACACGCAATGCGTTTCCACCTCCAATGTGCAAGTTGTTGTTTTTTTCCCCCTCGCCGATGTCCTTTACTGATGGCATCACAGGACCGACCGCCCAATCAACTGCCGTGGTGTTTTTACGTCATGTCCTGGGCTCGCTCTGGCTCAACGTAAGTGTAAGGGCCGCGAGCAGCTCTGCACGGTCCACTTCCGACACGGTCAGCTGTAATGGAAACGCTCGCCAACACCGTGCTGGCTTCGCATGGTTGGGAGTGAATGAGTTAATACTCATTCACAAACTTGTGTATGGATTTTAAATGCAGTACAAAGTCAATATGTACATAAACAATGACCATTGAATTACACTAGTTTTGCTGGATTTTCATTGTTGTGGGTTCAGATTGGCTGTTACTTGATAACATTAAAAATACAAACATACCTTTGAACTGTGAGCCCACGCATAATCTGTTGGAGGCGGAGCCGGAGAGGTCTGAACTCGCCGCCAGCTCTGCGTAGTTCAACTTCTGCTCTTCCAGGCAGGAGATCATCTCGCAGGCCGAGTGACGGCGGATTCCTCCGCTGCCGACTGAGCCGCAGTCAGCGTCATACTCTGCTACAGGCGTCAGGAGCAACGGGATGTTGTAGCTTTTCGATCGCACCACCGGGTTCTTGGACAGATGCTCAGCAGACTTGGACCAGCCCCACTGAAAGCGTTTCTCTAAGGGAGGAACAGAAACAGGAAGAGGCCGATCATCAAACACGCCTTTAGTGTTGTCATAATATCAGGACTTTTTTCTTGAAAAACGCAATTTCAATATTGTCATATTGTGACTTCTCATTTAAAACACACTACCTTTCATAGAAAAACATGACTGAATTCCTAAAAAACATTAACTGGAAAAAAAAAAAATCAAAGAAATTTATTTCTTAAAAAAACCTTAGGCTGAGTCATTTAAAGTAGTTGTGGGTAAGCTGACTAAGGCCCCGTCCACACGAAAGCCAGTTTCAATGTGTCCTCACAAGCTTCTTACCGTTCAGGCCGTTCGTCCACATGATGGCGTGGTTTCGGAGCTTGAAACCGATCACTTTTGAAACCGGGCTCCAGAGTGGAAAGATTTCAAAACGCGCCCCGTATGCGTCCGTCTGGACACCAATATGCAGGATACTCCTCCAGTGATGACGTAATGGTCGCAGGTAGATGACGACGCATTGTCGCAGATTGATGACGTATGCGCCAATTCTTGCGCGACTGCGCGCAAACCGTCAGTCTGTCAACAACAATGGCGGATAGCCGTGCCGTAGTCGTTTTGCGCAGCCTCCTTAGCTTGCTTATGCAGCAAAATATTTTGCTTCTTTATTCCCACGTTCAACAAGCGGTGTTGTACTTGAATCACCCGCCATTTTCACTTCTCCTGTGTTCGTCTTTTTCATGTTGTTTTGATACATGCAAGCCATGTTTGTTCTGTAGATTTCAATAAAGTTAGAAAAAAAAAAGCGTTCGTCTTCTCCGCTGATTCTTCTTCTACGCTTTTTGTTAACTCCCTGTGGCTGCGCTACAGCGACACTCCAGACTTGGCATAGACATTACAGCCGTTAAACGTCCTCTGCGTGTTCTTTTGGACACATGCAAGTCTTGAAATGCTTCTGTGTGTACGAGATTTGTTTGAGGAACGAACGCTTTGCTTCCGTCTGGACGGGGTCTAAAAAATTGCCTATGCATTTCAACCTTTGTAGGCCTTTGTCAGGGCAAGTTCAAGTGGACTGTCATAGAACTGCTGCATGAGGGCTGGACACACACAGCTGGTACAAAACATCCAATCAGCAAGCAACAATATTCTAAAAGTCAGTACTAAAAATAAAATAAAAAAAACAATTAACAATTAATATATACACAATGATTTACAATATCTGCTTACAAAAGGGAACTTAGAGAAAAGGAATGAAGTCCAATTTACTTTATATATATATATATATATATATATATAAAACTTAAAAAGACACAGACAATTCTTCTTCCAGATAATACAGTATAAATTATTTTTTCTTGAATACATACGTTCTTTGAAAATCTAAACATATAAAACTTTTTATTGAATAAACACTTTTTCCCCAAATATACAGTCCTACTTTTTCTTGAATAAATGACTTTTTCTCAAAAAAAAATTCTTGAAAATATACTTTTTTGGAGAAAAAAAAACTAGGTTTTCTTAATAAAGAATGTTTTCTCTACAATATATACTTTTTTCCTGAAAATAGATATTACAAATTTGCGAATATGTATGCCTTTTTGCTTCGCCTCTACATTTTCTTGAAAATATATATACCTTTTTCCTCAGATATATGCCCTCATTGATGAACGAATAAAGGTGAACTTAAATTATCTTTTTTTTCCAAGAATACAGACTACTTTTTACTCAAATATATACAGTGTTCCTTCGCTATAACAGGGTTCACTTTTCGCGGCCTCACTGTTTCATGGATTTTTGTGTGTGCAATTTTGCAATTTTTTTTTTTATGAAAGTTTGAACTTTGAGAATGTTTAAACAAGAGATAAATGTGATAACATATATATGCCTATATCAGAAAAGTGTATGAAATGTGTGGTGAGGGTTTTTACAGCCTTAAACAGATTTAGAGTAAATGTAAAAAAATAAAACTACTACTATAAGACTACTTTGCGAATTTCACCTATTTTTTGGAACGTAACACAACCTCCTCGACTATATACTACTTTTTAAAAATAGATATGACTTTCTCCCAAATGTTTATATCCACTGCTTTTTTTCTTGAATACATATACCATTTTTTAAAATTAGTTTCTATCACTGAGCCCCAAATTACATATGGGTCTCACCCAGAACACAGCAGTGGTCCTCAGTGTCATCTCCAGAGTAAAGCCCGTGAGTGCCCAAGTAGGGAGAGACCACTTTCTGGACCAAAGACTCCAGCCGCAGATAGTCTTCATTCACACCACGTGACTCGTGAACGCCCTACAGTGACAAAAATAACTGTCAATGCATCACACATGGATGGATGGATCAAAAATATATTTTTTGTCACAAAGGCTGTGGATAATTTGCATGTGTGAAAATGAGTGCCATCGTAAACAGTGACAGGGGCGTTACCTGCAGGATGAGTAGCATCTGCGTAACAGAGGGCGGCACGCGCGCACGGGGCCGAGACAGGGCGTCCTCTAGCTTGACGCTCAGGACGATGGTGCTCCTGAAGTGCAGCAGAGCCAGCTGGCGGACAGACGGCTCCTTGCCCTGCGCCAGACAACAACAATAACAAGGATCAGCACAGTGGTGATGGTGAATTAATTAATTTAGTTATTTTATCAATTTATTCCCAACATTCTCCTCATTTTGTAGTGTTTCACTTGGCTGCACTGCTTCCAGTGTGTGTATGAGGTTGTTAGATTTATTGTCCAATCAGAATTCAGGTGCTGCTATAGTCTGTCAATCTACTGTAATCTGTTCATAGCATTCACAAGGCTATGGGCGAAAGTGGAAGCGGATAAAAGCAAAGCGGATATGAAACCTGGTTTTCAAGCGTACCCTATCTGCTGCATGTTTTGTAGTGGAACATTTTCTTTTTGACACTGGCAGCCATTGTTTTTGCGAGCAATCGGTCCAGTCTGCTGAAATGTCGCCCCGCTAGCCCACAGTGACATGCCTTCTGCTCTGTGATTGGCTGGAGCCTGGAGAGAATACATCGAGTCTCTGCCCAGAAATGTCCCGAAAAGGCCAAAACAAAAACAAAAAAAGGCGGCGGAGGGCGTCATGGTCAAAGACAAAATAATCTCCACACATTAACAGAAACCCAGAGGTTAACTGAGACGAATTTCATTTGTATACATCTAGCATTTATTTTTTAGGGAGATCCTTCGGACCTTACCTTGAATTAATCGATCAGTTGAATTCTCAGTTTAATGCCTGCTCTCTCCAAAACATGTCAGCATGATTTCAATGTGTAGGTCATCATAAGCACAATAGGCTGTCCGACTGTCAAAATTAGCCAAACACATAATACCATAAACACCATTTATGAATTAATTGTAACATTTGTTTGACGCATGTGTGAACATTTTTTGACGTGCTACATGAGCTTTTGCTGGTGAGCTGTATTGTTGCGCAGAACTGTAAGACTGTTTGGCCAAAAGATCTTATGGTTTAAAGAATGTCATCTACGGAGAAAAAGTCCCCACTGAAGACCCAGGAAAGAAATGCACCCTTTGTTGAGCTTGCCGTTTGCCCTCTTTACACGACGGCCTACCTGGACGGGATGGAAGATGGCCTGCAGCATGGAAAGCACGTCACAGAAGAAAAAGTCCCACGTCTCGGCCAGAGAGTCAAGTAACTTCTGACCTGCAAGTTGGCAAACAAAATAACACTTAAAGTTTGCTCCTTATTTGTGGAAGTTAACCTTAAACATGTCTTGACAAACATATGTTATATGTGACCTCA